>NC_025994.2:1949917-2055536 GCF_000442705.2 Elaeis guineensis | reverse complement strand
GTTGGTTACCATGGCCGTCCGGTCATAGGAGAAAAGTAGGGTTTAATGGCCTCTCTTCCCATTCGATGGGGTCTCCTATGGCGGTAGGGGTGCCGATGCGATTATATCACATGCAGATGAAGCAGCAAAAGGAATATTCATGATTTATTTTGATTAAGTTATTTTCTGTTATGTAATTAGCAATAGGATTGCTATTTATGAAATGTGCTGATCTATTTGTGAAATGAGTCAACATATTTGGTGAACAGAAAATAAAACCTTTCAAATTTAAAAATTATTTTTGAAATGTCAAACCCTGACCTATCAGTCCAAATACTTAATTAAAAGAATTAAGTATTGTCTAGTAGGTCTAGAATTGTGAATTAAGACCTAAGATAATTGCATAAACTTGTGGGTCAATGGGTTAGATGGATTAGGTCTATAATTGGGTTAGACCTAAGGTTAGCTTAAAGAAATGGACTAAATTAGAGTAATTGGTCAAATCTAATCAAAAGTTGAATTAGATTAGGTCAAGGATACTCTAGACTCAACTCCAATAATTGTAGTTGAATGGGTCCATGTCTTTAACTAGACCAAGATGGACTTAATTCACGGCTACGCGGTGGAACCCTATTTACTAAGTTGATCAAATTAAAACTAATGAACTAGTTGGTGTCTAAGGTAAGTTTGGCAGTTTGACCAGTGGTTTTTAAGCGGGAGCTACTCGCAGTGATTCGATCTTTGATGAGTTAATGGCTTATCCCCACCACTGATCTCACTTACCTGGCCAACCTGGTGAATTAGATTTTGATTAGATCACTTGGTGATTAGGGCTCACCCATGTCATTAGGTAAATCAGTTTGACTGATTTAGGTGCTCCTAATGCTAGCTTTAAGTAAATCTTTTTTTAATCTGACTTGGTGAAGTCAGTGAGAGAATTAAAATTGGCTGGATATTTTCTTCTCATCTATTCTTTAATAAAATCCTCAAAAAAAAAAATATTAGGTCCTAAAAATGATTAAGTTATATTGATAACTAAGTCATAACCTCCCATTAAGTGAGTGATAATGAGTCCATTAGTTTAATAATCATTGGAGGCCCAAAGGCCTGGTGCTTATTGACTAATGGAATTATCATTCATAGTATAATAATTTGGTTTGAGTCTTTCTGATGGAGGTTAGGTTGGCTGACCAAAGTCGGGCTTGATCATTTATTGGTCCGATTCACCAAATCAAATCATGTTAATGGTTGGACCTAACCAGATTTTTTTAGTGGAGGCCAAAGCCTACTGATTAGATTTTGGGACAAAATTAATTACTAGAAGTTGTTTAGAGAAACAACTAGTTATGAACCTACCCATAGATGCACATGGGTTGACCAACCAAAGTTGGACTCGTGTGTAGTCTGTGTGGATTCTAGTACCCACTAAGGAATTAAAGTAATTCTTCGAATTGAAGGTTGAGGCTACCAATTTGTAAAAATATTGAGATAAACTTTACACTAAAGTCCAAGTCTTTAGTATTAATAATTTATGTACTAATATAGGTCTGGTTTTTCTTTATGCATCTATGGCCACTACCCTTTCTCTCCAGTCATTATTAAATAATGACAAGCTCATGGGACCTAATTTCGATAGCTGGTATCGAAAATTAAAAATCATCTTTGAGCATGAGTGGATCCTTTATGTAGTAACGGATCCGACACCTGAGGAGCCAGCCCCGAACGCTAGAGGGGTGGTCCGAGACACTTACCAGAAGTGGCTCAACGACCGCACCACCATTCGGTGCATTATGTAGGGGCAATGAATGATGAGTTCAGCCGCAGGTTCGAGAACGCCCAACCACAGGAGATGCTTCAAATGTTGAACGACTCCTTTGGCACGCCTGACGATGTTGAAAGGCATAAAACTAGTTGTGCCATTTTCAATGCTCGGATGAGGGATGGAGTCTCAGTTACTGATCATGTATTGTACATGATCGAAATGATTGAGTGCCTAAGTAAACTGGGCTTTCCCCTGCACGAGTAGCTCGGTAAGGATGCGATCCTTAATTCTCTGCACAAGTCCTACCTTTCCTTCCTTACTCATTTTCGAATGACAAAGCCTGCAGTGAACTACCACGGCTTGTTGGGGTTGCTGCAGAACTTTGAGAAGGACCACCAGCTCCATAAGGAGTCGGTAAATGTTGTGGGAGGGTCTTCTTCTGGTCGTCAACTCTTTAAGAAAGAGAAGAAGAACAAGAAGAAGAAGAATAAGAAGGTGCAGCCGCATGCTGAGATGTCTGCACAGGGTCAGACCAAGAAGCGCAAGCCTGACTAGAGCCAGGCGGAGTGCTTCTTTTGCAAGAAGTAGGGGCACCGGAAGAGAAACTATTTTCTATACATTGCCTCACTGGACCCGAACAGGCTGAAGAAGAAGCAAGGTACTTATATGATAACACCTTGCAACTTTTCCATTTATGATACTACTACCTGGGTATTGGATACCAGAAGCCCTTATCATATTTGCAATTCGATGCAGGGTTTGCAGGTCAGTAGGAGATTTGATGAAGGCGAGAGATTCTTGAACATTGGAGATGGAAGCAAAGATCCAGTTCTAGTATTAGGAATCATGAACCTTGTAATCAATTCTCGAAATATAATTCTGAGTGAATGTCACTATTATCTAAGTTTTTTATTAAATATTATTTCTGTAGGCCTTTTGACCATGAACGGTTATCAATTTTTAATAAAAAGAAACGTTTGCAATATCATTTTGAATGGTGTTACAATGTTTGTTGGACAACTTAATAATGGAATTTACTTTCTATCATAACCTGTTAATGTGGTTCAAACCTCCGGTAAACACCCTAGAATAGATAATGTGTCAGAAGTCTACCTTTGGTACTATAGGCTAGGTCATATCAATAAGAACAGGATAAACAGGTTGGCTCAAGAAGAAATTCTTGAAGTAGGTGATTATAAATCACTTCCAACCTGTGAGGCCTGTCTTCTTGGTAAAATGACCAAGTCACCTTTTACTGGAAAAGGTGAGCGAGCCAGTGAACTCTTGGCTCTAGTACATTCTGATGTACGTGGACCCATGAGCTCAAATGCAAGAGGTAAATATTTCTACTTCATAACCTTCACAGATGACCTATTGAGGTATGGGTATGTCTATTTAATGAAGCATAAGTCAGAGTCATTTGAAATGTTCAAACTATTTCGAAATGAGGTAGAAAAATAAACTGAAAAGTGTATTAAAACTCTTTGATCTGATCGAGGAGGTGAATACTTTTCCAATGATTTTCTGACATATCTTGGGGAGAATGAGATTCTCTCTTAGTGGACACCTCCTGGAACACCACAGCATAATGGTGTGTTTGAAAGGAGGAATCGGACCTTGTTGGACATGGTTCGATCCATGATGGGGTTTGCTGGTCTGCCGATCTCCCTTTGGGGATATGTGCTCGAATTGGCTTGTTACCTTCTAAATAGGGTTCCGAGTAAGTCTGTAACCAAAATGCCATATGAGATATGGATAGGACGTAAGCCAGTACTCTCGCACCTTATGGTTTGGGGGTGTCCGGCTTATGTTAAACATTTAATTATGGACAAGCTTGGACCTAGGTCTGATAAGTGTAATTTTATAAGGTACTCAAAAGAGACCAAAGGGTATTACTTCTACCTAGCTGATGAGCAAAAAGTGTTTGTCAGCCTTAAGGCAATTTTTTTGGAAAGGGAGTTCCTTGGTGAAGGGACTATTGCCTCTAAGGTCGAACTTGACGAAATTCGACAGGTGGAAAATCCGACGCAAGTTCCTGAACCGAATTTGATTAGATCAGATCTGGAGCCCATTGATCAAGCACCCTTAAAACGATCTGGTAGAGTACCACGTCAACTGGACAGATACTATGATTTCTTGGTCCAGGACGACGATCCTATCAAACTTGATGAAAACGATGAGGATCCGATCACCTACATGGATGCAATGCAGAGACCCGACTCTGAGAAATGACTAGAGGCCATGAAATCCGAAATGGAGTCCATGAAGGTCAACGATGTGTGGACATTGGTTGACCCACCCGAAGGAGTAAAATCCATAGGGTGTAAGTGGGTCTTCAAGAGGAAGAGGGGCACAGACAGAAAGGTGGAAACCTATAAAGCCCGTCTGGTTGCCAAGGGATATCGTCAACGTTATGGTATAGACTATGACGAGATATTTTCTCCTGTAGCAATGCTCAAATCCATTCGGATTATGCTTGCGATAACTGCCCATCTAGACTATGAAATCTGACAGATGGATGTGAAGACAGCTTTCCTAAATGGAGAGCTGGATGAAGAGGTGTATATGATACAACCTGAAGGATTCACATCCACTGATGAGTCTAATGTGTGCAGACTACAGAGGTCCATTTATGGACTTAAGCAGGCATCCCGGAGTTGGAACATACGTTTTGATAGGACGATCAAGACGTATGGCTTCATTAAGAATGGAGAAGAGCCCTGCATTTATAAGTGGGCTAATGGCCAGTAGTGGTATTTCTTGTATTGTATGTGGATGATATTCTCTTAATCGGGAATGATGTCCCTGCATTACAGGGAATAAAGATTTGGCTGTCGTCACAGTTCTCCATGAAGAATTTGGGAGAAGCTTCCTACATCCTAGAGATGAGGATCTATAGGGATAGATCTAAAAAGTTGCTTGGTTTATCCCCATCTACGTACATAGATACTATGTTGAAGAGGTTCAGCATGGAGAATTCCAAGAAAGGCTATCTACCGATAGGCCATGAAATTTCTCTCTCAAAGAGGGATTTTCTGACAATACCTCAAGAGAGAGAGCATATGGGTAGGATTCCATATGCTTCGGCAGTGGGATCTATCATGTACGCCATGACATGTACACGACTAGATGTGGCATACTCACTAGGGATAGTGAGTAGATACCAATATGATCCAGGGAGAATCACTGGAAGGTTGTTAAAACATCCTGAAGTATCTAAGAAATACTAAGGATCAGTGGCTTGTTTATGGTGAATCAGACTTGAGACTTATAGGGTTTACAGACTCTAGTTTCCAGTCTGATCACGATGACAGCAAAAGTATGTCGGGATTTATTTTTACCCTTAATGGTGAAGCTATCTGCTGGAAGAGTTTAAGCAACACACTGTGGCTGATTCAGTTTGCGAGGTGAAGTATGTCGCTGCATCAGATGTTGCCAAAGAAGCGGTGTGGCTGAGAAAGTTAATCACGAGCTGGGAGTAGCACCCTCCCTTGTTGGTCCAGTTCTGCTCTACTGTGACAGCTCTGGAGCCATTGCTCAGGCGAAGAAACGAAGGCACATCAGGGACGAAGCATATTCTATGCCGCTACCATTTCATCTGAAAAATTGTGGATCGAGGTGACGTCGACCTTCAGAAGATCGACGGAAAGGAGAACCTGGCCACCCATTCACTAAAGCATTACGGTGAAGGAGTTCGACGACTACAAGTCGAAGATGGATATTAGATACTGCACCGATTGGCTTTAGGCCAAGTGGGAGATTGTTGGGAATAGTGTCCCAAAGCCAATCGTCAGTCTGTTGACGGTTGTGCTCATTTTTATATATGTACATGAATTATGAATTAATAAAAATTATTTTGATATTTTTCATCACAAAATATTTCATCTTCTAATGAACTCTTATGTTGTGTGAAGTCCTTAGGACTATTTAGACTCGACAAAGGAGGATTTATCGTTTAGTGCTTAAATCTGTTCGGACCAAAAGATACGTTGTTACCAAGGACAACAAGTTTATCAAGTATAGGTCATTATGTGCCATATAGGTTGGTTGTCCTCTTAACCAATGAGTGTGGAGACACTGGTATGGCATACAGATGAGATGTAAGGGTATATCTGCACTGAACGTGACCGACTCCGGAGCTATTTCTGCTGTCAAATTTGCTCCGATGGAATATGGATATAAATATCCCTCCGACCTGAGACCACCATGGTGACTTGCAAGCAACTCACTGTACTTAGGCACTAGACTACCTGAATTTCTAATTCAGTGACGGAAGGCTGCTGGGTGTAGTCAAGTACTTGACTTGTCGGTGCGTGTGTCAAGATGGGATTGACCACTCAGTTTAGGAGCTGTGTACAGTCGTATTTCAATTTAGCAAAACCTTGGCCAGGGTAGTCTTTGTGAGGAGTCACAGACTGTTTGAATTGAGCACGATTCGGATGATCTAATCAGGGTTGACAGTTTAACCCTGAGTCATCCTAAACACAGAGGTCAAAAGGATGAATTATACAGTAACCATATTCATGTAGGTTCTGAGTTTGCGATTGCGACATTCGATCTATCCGATCATCGGTACCATTGCTAGATGGTCACTTCGATTAGTACAGGAATTGTTCCTATGCTACCGGCTTAGGTTCGAACCTGCGAGGTCACACACATTAGAGTTCCTATCTGATCTGATGGCTGTGAAGAGTCTATCTCATGTCTGATTATTTGTGGATTGGAAAATCAAGATTCTCTGATCATGAATCCACACATTTTGGGTACCGGGGTCAAGAGTCCCACTGTTTGGGACTCTTCGATCAGGGTTACATATCGATGAATTCTGATGCCCGATTACCATCGATTTGGACTCAATATTTATGAGAATTTAATTAGTGATTTGATCACTAATTAACTCAATTTGATTGAGTAATTAATTTTGGATCAAGTCCAATTGAATTGGATTCAGTTGGGTTTGACCCGATTAGGTTAAGAGTTGACCTAATCGTCGAGATGGTTTGGTCCCTGATATGATCAGGGGTTGGCTTAATCAATTCTGATTTGATTAAGATTTTATTGAGCCTAATTAAGTCTAATTAGTTGGGTTTAAATTAGTCTAATTGGCCTAACTTATTTGGTTCAATTAGGTTGGTTTAAATAATGAAACCACCTTGACCCATTCTCCCTGCGCCACCTCACTTCCACTGCCCCATTTGAATTCACGAGAAGGAAGTTCTCATGAATTTTTTCTCACGCAAAGCCCTCCTCACTCCTACTTTAATGCACCAAATGAGTGGATAAGGATGATTGGTTGGCCATTCAAATTCAAAACAAAGTTTGAATTTGAATGAGCAACCAATTTAGCGCCTTGACCTTATCCTCTTTTAATGCCCTATTTATTACACGAAAAAATATTTCTCATGAAATCACTCATGCACAAATTAAGCCATGCCCTCCTCTTCTCACGCCCTTAGTGGATAGGGATAATTTTTCCATTTGAATTCAAAATTTGATTTGAATTCAAATGTGCAATTACTCATCTTTATCCTCTCACGTGGATAAGACGTTTGACATTGTTTTAAAAGGAGGAGAAGAGTGGGGCTGTGCAAGAAAAATTTTGGAGAGAAAATCTGAGCGTGAGGAATCCTTGTGTGCAAGGTGAAGGTCTATATCCTTTCGAGAGAAAAAGAAAGAAAAGAAAGAAAAAGTGTGCGCAGGGTTTCAGTGAGTTCTTCAGGGTTTCAGCCTGGAGTTCGGGAAGTGAGAAGGTGAGCTACGAGTGTCGTGAGCCCACCAAATTTCAGGAAGATCTTCAACATCTCTCAAGCACGTCTGCTGATGATCAGAGTATCTAAGAATCGACAGACATCGATCGAAGGAGTTCGATCAGCATCAGCCGTCGAAAGAGCTCTACAATGAGCTAGCACTCGTGAGGAGTCGATCAGACCGGGAGCTTTGTATGGACGATCTGCAGAGGCCAGACATGCTGTGTGGCTATATCACGATGATCAAACTCTCCCGACGGTGATCAGATTGCGATGATCTACTATCCGCACAAAGGTATTGTGTTCTGAACACATTACAGTAAAGTGTTTACTGTTCAAATTCGAATTTTAAATTTAAATACATGCATACTATATATCATATTTAGATCCTAGTATAAGATAAATTCATATTAATTAATTAGATTAATTAATATTTTTTCACTGTAAAATCATAATTTTAAAAAATTTTAAAATTATCATTTTACCCCTGCACTGAATTTTTCTATAGTCAAAAATTGACTCGATGCATTCGAACCAAGTCTGGACCTTAATGGATCTACCTGAGGGTATCGTACCCATTGGGTGTAAATAGATCTACAAAAGAAAGATAGATATCGATGGTAAGGTAGAGATCTATAAAGCTAGGCTTGTGGCAAAAGATTACAGTCAGTGCGAGGGCATTGACTATCAAAAAATCTTCTCATCCGTAGCCATATTGAAATCCATCCATACTCTGTTTACTATTGCAGCTTACTATGATTATGAAATCTGACAGATGGATATGAAAATTACTTTTCTGAATGGGTATCTTGAGGAAAATATCTATATGGAATAGCCTTTGAATTTCACATCTGGTGATGGTGATCACAGAGTCTGTAAGCTGCAAAGATCCATATACAGATTAAAGCAAGCTTTTCGAAGTTGGAATTATCATTTTGATGAGACAATCAAATCGTTTGATTTTATCAAAAATTAAGAAGAACTATATGTATATAAAAGGGTCAATGAGAGCGTAATAACATTTCTCGTATTGTACGTGGATGATATTCTCCTTATTAGAAATGATATTTCCATGCTGACCATGGTCAAAAGATGGTTGTCCAAGGAATTCTCCATAAAAGACCTAAGAGAAACATCCTATATTCTCAGAATAAAGGTCTATAGAGATAAACCTAAATGGATGCTAGGTCTGTCACAAAATCTGTATATAAAAAAAGTGCTAAAGAGGTTTAGCATGGAAAACTCTAAAAAAGATCTTTTACTTTTTAGGTATGGTATTAGTCTCTCTAAGACGATGTGTCCGACCACATCTGAGGAGATGCAGTGCATGAGCAGGATTCCTTATGCCTCGACCATAGGGAGTCTCATGTATGCCATGCTATGTACTCAACCTGATATTTCTCTTACTGTGAGTGTTACGAGCAGGTATCTGTCGAATCTAGATGAGGAGCACTGGATAACTATGAAGAACATCCTTAAATTCTTAAGAAGGACTAAGGATCTATTCTTGATTTTTAGAGAAGATTCTGAGTTGCAAGTCGAGGGCTATACTGACTCAGACTTCATGTCTGATCCTGATGATAGAAAGTCTACATCAGAATATGTATTCGTTTGTAATGGTGGTGCGGTCAGCTGAAAGAGTTTCAAGCAATCCATCATAGCGGATTCGATCACAGAGGCTGAGTATGTCGCTACTTCGGATGCTGCAAAGAAAGGCTTCTGGTTCAAAAAATTTATCGTGAAACTTGAGATTATGACATCGGATGTCATACCACTTTACTGCGACAACAATGGAGCCATAGCACTTGCTAAAGAGCCGAGGTCTCATCAGAAATTGGAGCACATCGAGCGACGGTACCATATCATATGCAACTACCTCGAAAAGAAACACATCGAGATACGAAGAGTAGACTCTGCGGATAACGTGGCAGACCCGCTGATTAAGTAGTTGAGCCAACCGAAAATGAAAGTCCACCTTAAGAAGATGGGACTTAGATTTGTAACCAATTGGCTTTAGTCCAAGTGGGAGATTGTTAGGTGTATGTCCTAGAAGCCAATATGGCTGACACATTGTAATAAATGTAGGACACAATTTTGTACTTAATACATTGATTTGATCAATAAAAAAGATAAATTTATTTTTTATTCAAATTGATGTGTTCTTGAATCATTCATGAAATTAGTTTTGATACATATTCTCAAAGATTTGAAAATTAGAGATATGTATTTAATTCCTAAATACACCCGATCATAGAATCATCATAAGATGGTGATCAATCCGGATAGACTGACGCATAGATCACTTTCTTTAGGATAGATGGATCTCTAGTGTACTGTATAGAGATACAGAACAACGAGTGCAGATAGTTGTTAGAGAACAACTAGTACTAAGCGTGACCATATGAGAGATCATTTGGATATATATCATATGACTAATATTGAGGTTTGACGATTTATCCATGACCTGCCATCAAGTCGGGACTCACGATAGAGAGATTGAATCATATATTAAATATACCTAAAGATTTATTTCAGTTCTATTGGATTGTCACTACATATTGCTAGGTGTCACTGATGGATTGTGAGAGCTCATTCGGATTATTCTGGATCGACAATCCTTATTGAGTTAAAGTAAAATTATTCTGACCTATTGAAAAGTGTTTCAATAATACTTTGATAGAGATCATTGTATATCTCACTATCTGATAGAATTGAATCTATGGGATCATACAACAAAGAGATTAGGCCTGAAATTTGTAATTGAGCTTATGAAGTATCAATTGGATTTAGAAAAACTCGATTAGATTCAAGATAACCTTGCTAGCATATGGTTGGACCCAATTCCTCTTTCCGTTTAGATTTTTTATTTGATAAGATAATTCAAACTTAATTACCTGCTAATAATCTAAATGAATAAGATTCATTAAACTCCAATTGTTGGGTGTCTAAGGTTATGGATTAATTGAATTAGGGTGCAAGTCCCTAATTAATTTTTCTTGACAGTTATTATGGGGCACCACCTTGATTTGATCAAGTTGGACGTGTCCTATGATTAAAGGGCCTATTAATTTGATATGGGGCGTCCCTTGAGTGCAAAAAAGGATGTGTTTAATTGGGTGCAAGCGCTCCAAGAGTTGGTGCCTAATAGGATTCCTAATGTAAGTTAAATAACTTAAGTTATTAGAAAACTCAATGCAAGTAGGACTTGTATTATGAGATTGAATAGGATTCAATCATCATGCTTATTTAAAGGAACCTCCTCTAAAGTCCCTAGAGCAGCTAAACCAACAGCCCTCTATGCCTAGAAGGTCCCCCCATGCCCTCTCTTCCTCTCCCTTTCTCCTCTCCCTTGGGCGTCCTACACGACCCATCTTTTGGGACATCCCAAGCACCCCACGTCCAAGCTATTGGGCATCTTCTTCTTTGCTGGTTTTCAGGTTGTAGCAGTAGCACAAAGTAAGAAAGAAAGGTTAGAGAAGAGGAGAAGAAGAAGATCAAGAAAAAAAGATTAAGTGTTGATCATGATCCAGGCTTCATTCAGATTCAGCAGGCTGAACTTTTTTAGAGAAGAAAATTTAAATTTGAAGAGGGCTATTCCTGATTGATCCCGAGTGGATATCTGTAAAGGTTGAATACTTGTACAGCTAGAAGAAAATATTTTCTCTTTCAGATCCAGATATGAAGAAAGGGATTGCGAAATAGATATGCGATTTGATCACAATTTGAATTTTAGTATATGTCAATTTCAGCACATGAACTAGATCTTTATGGTTTTATGTTTATGTGCATACATGATTCAGATTAAAAATATTTTAATCTTGTATTCTGCTGTGATATTTAGAAAATAAAATTTTCAAATACACATGCATGCTCCAAAGCTCGAATTCCAATACTCGAGCCCCTGATCCGCCTCTCCGAGCCCCCAGCCAGCGTCCCCCCTTCTTTCCCCCACCTTCCTCTTTCCTCCCCCTCTTTTTCCCCTGCTGCGCAGCGCCGCCTCCATGCCGTAGCACCGTCCCTGTGGATTTGGTGAGTATTAGCGACGACGACGGCGATGGCTCCATAGCAGTCGCCAAATGCTGTTATTTTAAATTTTTTTAATATTTTTAAATTAATATTGATAAGACTTAGTTAAATTTAGTTAAATTAGTTTTAAATTAATAATATTTAATTAAATTAATAATAATAATAATAATAATATTATTATTATTATTAATTTTATTAATATCATTAATTTTAATAATATTATTATTAATATCCTTGATTTTAATAATAATATTATTAATATCATTGATTTTAATAATATTATTATTAATATCATTGATTTTAATAATATTATTAATAATATTATTAAAATTAATACTATTCTCAGAAAGTGAAACCACTCTGCAAAGCTCTCTAGTGAGAGTAGCCTTACTGCCTTCGACGCAAGGATTCGAGGTTGGGCCACCATTGGCGGACCGGCTTTGGCCCGCTTATTTACTCTGATGGTAGTCGGAGCAGCTCGATGATTAGATTCTAAGTCCTAGGCCCGATCTGAAGTTCGAAAAAATTTTTAGACTGGACTAAAAAAAGAGGGGTGTGGTCTGGCCCAGTCCGGTCCATTTTTAATCCTATTTGCAATTCCACTCGGTACTTTGGAACCTCTAGGATGGGATTTGTCTGAATGCCATGCTAGTATGCTCGCACGATCTAGTCATATGGCACCCTTCAAGTCCGCATGCGCGAGATGCGTATCCTGACCGTCTCGTTTTGCAATGATGTCTTTTATTTAGAAACTCAGTAATTTAAAATTTTAAAAATATTATATTACATAAAATAATAGATCCATCTTTTGATTAATATACATATTCTATATCATTCGTATATTTATATATTTTTGTATGGATCAAAAAATTATATTCATTGATCAATTGACTGTCTATTTGGACAGTTTGAGAATTATAATTAATTATATAAGTAATTACAGTAATCAAACGATCTGTTAAGGATTCGAGAGAAATTTTGGATAGTAATTTTTTTTAGTTCTCCTCGCACATCGTTGAGAAAATTAAGAAAAAATACTGTCAAAATTTTTTCGACCTCTACTATATATCGTTTGTTTACTGTAATTGACCTTTAGAATTAATATAATTTCTAAATGGGATAGGACCTTCTTTACCTATTAGTTGACGATAGGATGCATTTATTATGTAAGCTATTTTAGGTGATAAAATATTTGGTAAGCATTTTATCTTGTAGTTATATATGTAGAATCCTTAGATAGTACGCTATGGACTGTAGTTAGATAGACCGTCGAGTAGTCGATGGGATGATTTCTGCTAAATATAAGGAGGATGTCAAGTACTTTTGTGATTATACTTTTGAGAATGCTACACTCTTAGTTCAAAGACGAGCTGTTGTCCTTGAGAGATGTGTCAATAGAGCAATGCTTGATAGGGATACAATAATTATCCATTTATATATGAGTAAATTTATGCCAAACTACAAACATTGGTACCTGCATGAAGAGACGTGAGAGATAAGTACAAGGGTTAAAGTAAGTAGGACAGGGACACTGATAAGTATAGTAATATAACATACAAAGCATTAAAATTCTTGATAATTATTCTCTATTATGCAGAATTTGATACTTCTTTCTCTATTTTTTAGGAATTATTATGCATAGAAGATTATTCAAAAATTAATCAGTAAAACAGCCTAGCTCAAGTTTCAATCAAGCTCAAACCAAAGGCTTGTGGACTTTGGAAGGGACGCATGGGCTAATCAGCTGATGGCCCATGAAGGAAGAACAACCGTGCTGGGTATTAAAAAGAAGTGAAATTCTTTATGCACCATGGGTGGTGTAGAAAATCTCACATAGAGTGCACTATATTGTCCGATTGATCTATGTAGTCATCACTTTTTAATGTATATTTAATACCCGCAGGATGATTTTTTGTTTAAAAATTTTATATGACGAAAATATCCATATCCTTTGAAAAAATTATACCATTTTATATCCATATTATGACATCCTGTGTCCATAGTATGTACAGGATGTCATCATTTTTTTTTAAAGAATAGAGATATTTTCGTTATTTAAAATTTTCAAACGAAAAAATCGAT
Source organism: Elaeis guineensis (assembly GCF_000442705.2). NCBI lineage: Eukaryota > Viridiplantae > Streptophyta > Magnoliopsida > Arecales > Arecaceae > Elaeis > Elaeis guineensis. The sequence continues at coordinate 2,041,940 of NC_025994.2, read as the reverse complement.
ATGCAGATATTAAATGTACGTTGAAAAATGATTGGATAGAAATATCCCTCTCATATTATGATATCCGAGACTATATTATGATATCCTGGATTATATTACGCGCTATATGATGTCATAATTTTTTTTCAAAAAATAAAAATATTTTTATTATATAAAATTTTTAAATAAAAAAATAATAATTATGTGGATCAATTAAATGAGATGGTGTACTCTAAGTAGGATTCTCACACCACCTGCGGTGCGCAAAGAATTTCTTTAAAAAGAATAGCTTTCGGTGGGAGAAAAAGGGCGCGACATGGGACCCAGCGTTAACACAGGATGGCGTGGCTCATGGGAATTTTGACGCGGTCCATATACACAGGGGAACTTGGACGTGCGGTCCATAGGGGCTCACAGGGGGTTTATGCATGGGAGGCACGATTTGAATTCATGCACTGCGTGGGCGTGGGTGGCCTTCACGATAAGGTGAGCGGGTAAGGTTCCTGGGCGTGATTGGATCTTCACGTGGAGTGGGGTTTGTGCGACACTGGATTGGGTGCGGTGGTGAGCTGGTTCGCGGTTCGCAGCAGAAAACAGGAGTGGGCTACACGGTTATTTGGCGCGGTTCCGAGAGAAAAAGGGACACAGATGCGGCCATAGATGCAGATGGCGCAGGAGCCTGGGACACGACGTAACAGAGAACTTTACAGTTTTAAAACAAAACAAACATCCATCCTTAAATCATTAGTCTCATATTACCTAATCAAAAAAATTCCCTCTTTCCTAACACCTATAAATAAAATCCAATCCTCTATCTAAAAAGAAGACAGAATAAAATCTCTGCTCCAATAAGTAAGGAAAAGAGGAAAGAGCAGCTCAGATGCGGCTAGTGGCAAAATCTTCAGGAAATACAATAAATTTTTTAATTTCAATTTTATATTTGATCTCTTGTGCTTCATACTTATATAGTTATATATTTATAGGAATAAATCATGATCGAAAGATACAGTCTATGCTTCAGTGAAATAAGATATCTTAAAAATTTACTTATAATTTTTTTTATCTTCTTTTTAAGATCTTTTATGGTTCAAATTTGAATAACTTATACTGTAAGGAGACGGATTATGATCGGAAGATATGATTCATATTCGAATGAGATAAATTATGCTAGAATCTGATCATAAAATATTTTAATTAATTATTATAATTATTTTAAAAAAATATCATGAATTTAATGAAAGATGGAATTAAAATTTTAAAATTTTTATTATTATATATTTTACTCTAATTTTATTTTTTAATTAATTTTATTCTTTAATCATTAATATCTTCCAAAAAAACCAAACTTTCTATTAAAATTTTCTTATTTTTCTTAATTTTTATTTTATTGAATCAACTTAGCCTTCTGATTTTCGTAGATTCAACATCTGACTCATGTTATTTTATCTAATAGTTGACTTAGAGTTAATTTTTATTTTTGATTACTCTAGTGACAAGAGCACATCAGATTTTGGCATCGTTGTTGGGGATCGAACCCGGATTGATTAAATTGGGGAGAAAAATAATAAATTAATAAGTCTTCGAATAAATTAGTATTTATTATTTAGATACCTGATTAGACTGTAGAATCGAGTTGAACTAAGTATATTTTTTTAAATAAAAATTGATACATAGCCCAAAGAATTTGTGAGATACTTAAGAATCAAGTATTAAGAAAATATAATGTATAGTTAAATTTAGAACAAAAATAATTTTTGCTTGAGCATTTCTAATTTTCTTCCATCAATATCAAAGAAAAGTTTACTTCTTATGGACTTATATAGGGTAACTATATATTTCTTCATAAAATAAATTATTTTTTATAAAAAAAAATTTCAAGAATATCATGCTGAATAACTGAGTCTCTTTGTCTAAGCAAGTATTGAGTTTTGCATCAAAAAATGTGAAGGAAAAAAAATTCTATTGTGAAGCTAATCTTAACTCGTAGCCTGTTTGACTCGAGCTAATAAGTCTGAAAGGTATTTTATATCTAGTATCTTAAAGCAATCTGATTTAGGAGTCATTGGATGAAAACTCGCTACATGGGTCAGACATAAAGCTGAAAAAATTAAGACACTCAATAGCAGTATAACGTTAAAAAAATATAAAAAAAATAAAAAATTAATAAATGAAGGATGGAAGTAATAATATACTCGTCCATGTGAAGATTAATAATTTAGAGATAAAGGTAGGGATAATTTAGAAAAAGTTCAATATTCTTCACTTAATTTTCATATTGATTAATACTAATATCCTGATAACATACCTCACTCTTACTCTACTAAACATCAATGACCTTTTGAAGAAAATTATTTGATAAAATTTGAAACTCTAGGCTAAAAGATATCTAACTCTAAATCTTTTCTTTGCTCGAAGATGAGTAAAACTCAATTTGAAAAGTGTGATAAGTATAGTAATATAACATATAAAGTATTAAAATTTTTTATAATTATTTTTTATTATATAGAATTTAATATATTTTTTATTTTTTAAAAAATATTTTATATAAAAAATTATTCAAAAATTAATCAGTAAAACAGTCTAGTCCCAGTTTCAATCAAGCTTAAACCAGAGGCTCGTGGACTTTGAAAGGGACGCGTGGGCTAATGGCCTGATGGTCCATGAAGGAAGAACAAGCGTGCTGGGTATTAAAAGAAAGGCTTCCGATGGGAGAAAAAGGGCGCGGCATGGGACCCAGCATCAGCATAGGACGGCGCAGCCCATGGGAAGTTTGACGCGGTCCATATACACCGGGGGCTTGGACGTGCGGTTCACAGTGTCTCACAGGGGGTTTACGTGTGGGAGGCACGACTAGAATTCATGCATTGCGTGGGTGCGGGTGGTCTTCACGACGGGGTGAGCGGGTAAGGTTCCCGGGCGTGATTGGATCATCACGTGGAGCGGGGTTCGTGCGACACTGGATTGGGGGCGGTGGCGAGCTGGCTCACAGTTCACAGTGGAAAATGGGAGCGGGCTGCACGATTATTTGGCATGGTTCAGAGAGGTAAAAAGGGATGCGGACGCGGCTTGGGATGCGGATTGAGAGAGAACTTCACAGTTTTAAAACAAAACAAACTTTCATCTTTAGATCATTGGCCCATATTGCTTAGCTAAATAAATCTCATCCTTCCTGACATCTATAAATAAAGCCTAATCCTTTACCTAAAAAGAGGATGGGATAAAGTATTTACTCCAACATTGCAGCGAGAGGAGGAAGAATGGAGCAACCTATGTGTAGCTAGAGGTAAAATCTTCACGAGAGTAGAATAAATTTTTTAATTTTAATTTTATATTTTATCTTAAATATTTTTTTATATTTATTTTTGATGCAATTAGAAAAATTTATGAGTACTTTTCTTTGATTAATAAATATTATGTTTGTTTTCAAATTCTTGTGCTTTATGTTTATGTAGTTAATCTTTAAATAGTTTATGCATTCGTAAGGATAGATTGTGATCGAAAGATAGAGTCCGTGGTCTAACGAAATAAGCTATCTTAAAGATTTACTCATAGATTTTTCTATCTTCTTTTTAAAATCTTTTATGGTTCAAATGTAAATAACTTATACTGTAGGGAGATGGATCGTGATCGAAAGATACGATTTGTAAGCGAGTGAGATAAGTTATAATCGAATCTGATCATAAAATATCTTAATTAATTATTATGATTGCTTCAAAAGAAAATATCAAGACTTTAGTTAAAGATGGAATTGAAATCCTGAAACTTTCATTATCATATATTTTGCTCTAATTTTATTTTTTAATTAATTTTATTCTTTAATCATCGATATCTTTCAAAAAAAAATAAATCTTCTATTAAAGCTTTCTTACTTTTCTTAATTTTTATTTTGTTGAATCAACTTAGCCTTCTGATCCCCGTAGATTTGACATTCAACTCACGCTATTCTACCCAACAGTTGAATCGGAGTTAATTTTTATCTTTGATCACTCTAGTGATAAGAATGCATCAAATATAGATAGAATGATAGATATAGTTATAGATGTGGCTGGTCCTGAATTTGATTAGGATATGGAGGATGATTCAGAAACTGACAGTGACAATTTCTATTGTATGCTAAAAGATGCTGATGAACCATTGTGGACAGAATGTGAAACACATACTGTATTATCAACTATGTCGGAGTTGTTGAATTTGAAGATTGAATTTAATATGGTAGTCAATTGTTATGATAAGATTGTAGTAATAATAAAGAAGATGCTATCGAAGGATGAGAAACTTGTTGGGAGCTTCTATACTTCAAAAAAAATGATGAAAAAATTAGGCATGGGATACGAGAAGATAGATGTATGCTGTAATAATTGCATGCTTTTTTATAAGGAGGACCAATTGAAGAACTCATGTGACGTATGCGGTGAAAGTCAATTTAAGTCAAGGCAAAAAGATAAAAATTAGAAAGATATACTATATAGGGTTCTTCGATACCTTCGCCTCACTCCTAGGCTTCGAAGGCCCTACTTGTTCAAGAGTATTGCCAAGCAGGTTAGATGGCACAAAGAAAAAATTCATAAGCACATCGATACAATGAGTCATCCGTCGAATAGTGAGACATATAAAAAATTTGATACTTGCTATCTTTTATTTGCTCAGAATCACGTAATGTCCGATTGAATCCGTTTACGGATGGATTTATACCGTTTAGTCATGCGGCGGCTCCTTATTTATGTTAGCCAATCTTTATTACTCTATATAATCTATCGCCTAGGATATGCTGAAAGAACATAACATCTTTCTTACGTTAGTCATTTCTGGACCATGACATCCTGATAGAAACATTGATGTATAATTAAGACTTCTTATTGATGAACTGAAATTTTTATAGTCCGATGGCATACGTATATTTGATATATTGAAGAAATAAAATTTTAGAATGAAGGCTGCATTAATATAGACCATTAGCGATTTTTCTGCTTATGAAATACTGTCAGGATGGAGCACTCATGGGAAGCTAGCATGTCCCTATTGCATAGAAAATGCCAAAGCATTCAACTTGAGTATGGTCATAAGCCTTACTGGTTTGATTGTTATCATCAATTTCTCCTCGAACATCATCCTTGTCGAAAGTAGTGGGATAGTTTCAGGAGAAATACAATAGAGAAGGATAAGGCACCCTCGTGACTCAGTGGCATGGAAGTGTTTCAGAGGATATTCGAAGTGGATGAAGTCCAGTTTGGCATACTATTTGACAAGCAAAAATCTTGGAGATTTGGTAGAACTCATAACCGGATGAAGCGCAGCATCTTCTGAGAATTTCTGTACTGATCTACCAATTTGATCCATCATAATCTTGACGTCATGTACATTGAGAAGAATGTCTTCGATAATATTTTCTATACTGTTATGAATGTCAAGGGCAAGACAAAAGACAACCCCAAGGTCCAAGCGAATATGAAGAATATACGCAAGCATCCTTTATTAGAACTGGTTGAGATATCTCCGAAAAAATTTCTAAAGCTGAAAGCAACTTACACCTTAGTGAGAAGCAGCTGAAGGACGTATACGAATGGTGTAAAAATCTTAAATTCTTAGATAGTTATGCAAGTAATATAGTTCGATGTATCAATATTAAAAATTACAGTTTGTATGAGCTAAAGAGTCATGACTGTCACGATAGTATTTTTTTTTCTTTTTCTTTTTTTTTCTTTTCTTTTTTTTTTTTTAGGGTGGGAGGTGCGGGCATGTCAGAAAACTCTGTATAGGAACTATGCAGTATTCCGCCGATAACTAATATATAAGTATTACTTCTCGCATCTGGGATTATGAATTTAACTTGACATAAGAAATATAACATTACTGAATTTTGTAATGATAGTGATGCGACAAATACTTTAAAAAATGCGTTTAGTTGTAATTTTCCTGCTCCATTTTCCGGGAGCACGAGTGCGGCACGTAAATGTTCTTGATGGGTGCGGTTAGTTGGACTTTGATTTTATGGTGTTAGCCCTTCTCCTACGTCAGTTTCTGTATCCCCGCGTTGCTGCAACGCGGCCATTACAAGTGACACAAACGGTCAACAATGTAATGATGCATCCCACCCCACTGCGTGCTCCACTCTTCAAAGATGCGCTGACCATAATGCTTATTTTCGGATAAGATTTAATTGCTATAATTATGATCTATTGCCGTTGTTTTTGCTATTCATGCAATTCTATGGGCCCAAGTCTGGTGCATGAAAGACCGTCACCGTCTCTCATGCGCACACGACTGCCCAATCACGATTTAAGATGCATGATCATGCATAATAAAGTATCAAGTGCATGCACGTGTGAAAGACTTCTTGGTCTTTCGCACCAAAGACGTTTTTTTTTTTTTGGTCATACTTTCGCACCAAAGACCTTACCGTCCCGTTAGTGTTTCTCCTGCGGTTGGGCCTCAGCATTTTCCTTGTTTGATTCTATTTTTTCAGGATATTGCTTAATTATCGGACTCTTGGATTACTAAACTCTACGAACTCATTAAGGTGTTTCTCCATGTCAAGTAAACTTAGATCAGATAACAAAGTAACACTGTTTCCCTGTCAAAAAATTTTGACTAGCTGGCAATATGATCTTAATTTAGGCTGCCTTGCTGTTTTGCACTGTTTTCATTTAGTTGACGCTTGTTTAATTGAGGGACACAAAGTTTGATGGTTCATATCAGGAGCCATGGGGCTGACCGCATGTTGATGGGACAGACGCTGCAGGATGAGAGCGAATGAATTGTTGTTTTAGCAAAGCCCAGTTTCTTTCTTAAGGGTGCATTAATTTTTTTTCTTGTTGATTTTGGGTGTCTCCGTTTGAAAGCCAATCTTATGTTGTGTTCAAAGAAGAAGTTTAATAGTGAACTATTAATTGAGATTATTAGCTCACCACAGTCGCCTTGATCCTTGATGGGAGTGACTGCACCCTCAGTCCTCCGATCCATGCTAGTAGGCTCGGCCGTAACGTTTTCATCTGAAAACATTCGTCGCCTTGAACGGGTTAACACTGGAAGGCTTAATACCGTTCACCATGGCCTTGAACTCCTCGTTGGTAAGGTCAGCAAATTGGTTTACGCCGAGCTTGTGCTTACTGTTCCCGGCATTAAACGATTCAATGAGCTCAACGTTAGCCTTAAAAATCTGAAAGCGGCGCTCCTCCTCTGCCGAGTCTCCGTACACGCGCCCGTGCTGAGACATCCACTGCTCGTGCCTCTCGTGCATGGTCATTTCACTAAGCATCCGGGCTGTGGCATGAGAAGCAAAAGTACATAGCAGAAGAACGAAAAAGGCCATGCAAAGACTTTTGGTTAATGGCAAAGTCATGATGCTAATTTTGGAGTGTAAAAGTGATGCAATGGAAAGACTACTATGAACCTAGAAGTGCTCAGGCTGTGCATGTCCTCTAAGGCTAAGGCCACACCTTTTTATACGAAGGTTTGAGAGAGAGTTTTGTACTCAATTCCCTTGGTGGTGGAGTGTTAGAACCGTAGTCCCTAACCAATTTTTCAAAGACAAATATCTATTGAGAGGTGGAGTTTATTAGTCTTTAACCACTAGGCACAGAGATTTCACACCTGAGTTGACCCGCATCAAACTAGATCATCCTCAATCAGCAGGCTGGACGGTTAGATTCATTTAATCTTACCAACCAGGCACCAGTCGACTCTTCTTGTCGACTCCTATAATTGTTGTCAATACATCAGCCACCTTCAGCTACCAACCCCAGTCTGAGTCTCATCGAACCTCCTCGGCTACCATCCTTTCCAAGAGTCTCACCGAGTCCTCTTCGGCTATCTCACCGAACCTCCTCGACTACCATCCTCTCTCAGAGTCTCATCGAGTCCTTTTCGACTACCAACCTCTTCCTGGGTCTCACCAAATGTGCACTGGAATATTACACAACAGTGGAGGACTTTTGCATGCCGTGAATTACGTTCTGGTTCCAATTAGCTTTTATGCAGTGAGAGCAATGGGTTCGAACGTCAGTTGTTATATAACTCGATACCGTGAGATATCTTCTTTCTGCTGGAGATTCCATGCAGCTCAATATCCTAGTGCATGAGGAATCTAGCTGCCATTGGTCAAGCTTTCACTGTGTGGGTCTCTCCTTTTGTCGGACATATCGGGTGACCTTCACAAGGGGCCAGCGTGTGGGAGGATATAGATCAATATAGGTTTTGAAATTCAAACTACTTTGAATTCAAAACCAATCCAACCTAATCCTATCACTAATGGGTGACAATAGGAGACTTTGGCATGGATTATTCAGTGCACAAAATAATTTATGTGATGAAAGAAGGCATGGAGAGAACGGGAGGCGCAAAGAGAGAGAGAGTTTTATTCATTTGGGACTCTAGGATTTAGCCAATTGAATTTCTTTCAAACTCAATCCAATTAGATCCAAATAAAATATAATGAATCTAATCTAATTAGGCTCCCATAACCTCAATTAAACCTGATCAAATTAGCAAATTAATTAAACCATAGATCCAATTAAATCAGAATCAATTCTTCCTTACCGATTAGGTCATCTCATAAACTAATCAGACCTGACTTGATTGAATCCAATTCAATCAGACTTAATCCAGACTTTAATGCTCAATCAAATTGAGTTAATTAGTGATCTAATCACTAACTAATCCTCCATTAATGATAGAGTCTTAGTCCAGTGGGACTCTTCACCAGAGTTCCTATCTAGTGGGATTCTTCACTCAGTCATCTGATCAGAGAGAAACTTCTAATGTGTGTGACCCCATAGGTTTCGAACCTAAGTCGATAGCATAGGAACAGATTTCTATATCAATTGGAGTAACCATCTAGCAATGCGATCCAACATCTGATAGGTCGAATGTATGCAAAGCAACACTCAGGAACCTACTTGGATATAGTTACCGTATAATTTATCCCTTTAACCCTTGATGCTAGGATGACTTAGAGTTTAAATTGTCAACTCATAATAATACATCCATTATGTGTCTCAACCTAATAAATCCCGTGACTCCTTACAAGGACTGTCCTGGCCAAGATCTTACTAAATTGAAATACAAAGCATTCTCTCCAATTCTTTGGAGTGGTCAATTCTATCTTGACTCACGTACCGACTTCACAAGTACTTGACTGTGCCCAAGAACCTTCCGATTCTGAATTAAAAATTCAGGTAGTCTGACACCAAAGCACAGTGAGTTGCTTGCAAGTCACCATGGTGATCTCAGGTCGGAGGGACACTTATACCCAAATCTCTTTGGAATAACTCTTGACAGCAGAGTGCTCTAGAGTTGGTCAAGTTCAGTAAAATATACTCCTATATTTCACTTGTATGTCATATCAGTATCTCCACACTCCTTGATTAAGAGAACAACCAACTTATATGGCACACAACGACCTACACTTGATATATCTATCATCCTAGTAATAACATATCATTTGATCACGAACTCATTTAAGGACTAAATGATAAATCCTCCTTTATTGATTTAAAATAGTCCTAAGAACTTTTATCATAACACAGAAGTTTGATATAGAAGATGTACAAGCTTATGATGAAAATTATCAAATAAATAATTTATTAATAATTAATTTATATATAATTACATCAAATAATACAATCGTCAACAGCCTGATGATTGACTTTGGGACATATTTTTCAACAATTCTCACTTGTACTTAATGTTGGGAATAGTGTCCCAAAGCCAATCGTCAGCCTGTTGACGGTTGTGCTCCTTTTGTATTAGTACATGAATTATAAATAAATAAAAGTTATTTTAGTATTTTTTCATCATAAATATTTTATCTTCTAATGAACTCCTGTGTTGTGGTGAAGTCCTTAGGACTATTTAGACTCGACAAAGGAGGATTTGTCGCTTAGTCCTTAAACATGTTCGCGACCAAATGATACGTTGTTACCAAGGACGACAACGTTTATCGAGCATAGGTCGTTGTGTGCCATATGGGTTGGTTGTCCTCATAACCAAAGAGTGTGGAGACACTGGTATGGCATACAGGTGAGATGTAATGGTACATCTGCACTGAACGTGACCAACTCCGGAGCTATTTCTGCTGTCAAGATTTGCTCCGATGGGATATGGGTATAAATGTCCCTCCGACCTGAGACCGCCACGGTGACTTGCAAGCAACTCACTGCACTTAGGCACTAGACTACCTGAATTTCTAATTCAATGACGGAAGGCTGCTGGGTGTAGTCAAGTACTTGACTTGTCGGTGCGTGTGTCAAGATGTGATTGACCACTCCAGTTTAGGAGCTGTGTACAGTCGTGTTTCAATTTAGCAAAACTTTGGCCAGGGTAGTCCTAGTGAGGAGTCACAGGACTAATTGAGTTGAGCACGATTCGAATGATATCATCAGGGTTGACAGTTTAACCCTGAGTCGTCCTAAACACAGGGGTCAAAAGGGATGAATTATACGGTAACCATATTCACGTAGGTTCTGAATGTTGCGATTGTGATTATTCGACCTATCCGATCGTCGGATACCATTGCTAGATGGTCACTTCGATTAGTACAGAAATTGGTTCCTGTGCTACCGGCTTAGGTTCGAACCTGCGGGGTCACACACATTAGAGGTTTCTTTCTGATCTGATGGCTGATTATGAGTCTTATCTGTCTGGAACTCTATGATTGAGAATTAAGATTCTCTGATCATGAGTTCCACATATTTTGGGTACCGGGGTCAAAATTTTGAATTTCAAATTTTGAATTTGAAATTTGAATTCTTTGATCAGGATTTCATATCGATGGTCTCTGATGCCTGATTGCCCATCGAATTTGGACTCAATATTTATGAGAGGTTTAATTAGTGATTTGATCGCTAATTAATTCAATTTGATTGAGTAATTATTTTTGGATCAAGTTCAATTGAATTGGATTCAGTTTGGATTGACCCGATTAGGTTAAATGTTGACCTAATCGCTAAGGTGGTTTAGTCCCTGATTTGATCAGGGGTTAGGCTTAGTTAATTCCTGATTTAATTAAGATTTTATTGAGCCTAATTAATCCTAATTATGTTGGGTTTAATCTATTCTAATTGTGCTTAACCTATTTAGATTAGGTTGGCTCAATTTGAATCAAACCATCTTGTTTTTAATTCCCTGCGACACTTAACTTCCTTGCACCCATTTGAATTTACGAGAAGAAACTTCTCGTGAAATTTTTCTCACGCAAAACCCTTCCCCACACCCTCATTTGTGCACCATATGGATGGATAAAATAATTAGTTAGCCATTCAAATTCAAAGCATGTTTGAATTTGAATGGATAACTTATCACTTGCCCATTCATCCTTATCCATTTTGTGCGCCATATTACTTACACGAGAAAAGGTTTCTCGTGAAACATTTTCCATGCACAAAGAGCCACGCCCCTTCTCTTCTCACGCCCAAAAGGATAGGGATAAGTTGGTTTTTGTTTGAATTCAAATTTGATTTGAATTCAAATGTGTAACCTCTTATCTTTATCCTCTCACGCGGATAAGACACGTTCGACGATATTTTAAAAAGAGGAGAAAGGTGGGACGTGCGTAGAAAATTTAGGAGAGAAACTTTGGGACGTGAGGAAAGGCTTGTGTGTGAGGTGAAGGTCCAAAACCTTCCGAGAGAAAAAGAAAGAAAAGAGAGAACATTGGGCGCAGGGTTTTTGGTGTGTACCCTAGGGTTTCTACCTAGGGATCGGGAAGTGAGATTGGTGTGCCACGAGTGTCGTGAGTCCACCAAATTTCAGAGAGAGATCCATCAGTCTCTCAAGCAATTATACAGATGATCCAGAGTATCCGAGAAGTCGGCACACATCGATCGAAGGAGTTCGATCAACATTTGCCATCAAAAGGGTGAAATCACGAACTAGCATTCGTGAGGAGCTGATCAGACGGAAGCTTCGTGTGGATGATCCGCAGAGGCCAGATATTTGTGTGGCTACGATGTGACGATCAAAGCTCTCTGACGGTGATCAGATTACGGTGATCGACTACCCGCAAAAGGTGATGTGTTCTGAACACAGTACTGTAAAAAGTTTACTGATTCAAATTTAAATTTTAAATTTAAATGCATGCTGTTGTATCATATTTAGATCCTAGTTTAGGGTGAATTAGTATTAATTAATGAGATTAATTAATAATTTCACTGTAAAATGGTAATTTTGAAAAAGATTTAAAATTACCATTTTGCCCCTGCACTAAATTTTCGCTACAAATGGTATCAGAGCATGGTTCTAGAATATGATATACATATGCATGCGTAGATTAAGGTGTAATATATAAGTTTAAATTTAAAATTCAAAATTTAAAATTCAAAATTCAAAAAAATTTGAAATTTGAAATTTAAAATTTGTTAGAAGTTTCAAATTTGAAATTTAAAATTTGAAATTTGAAATTTGGTTGAAATCTCAAATTTGAAATTTAAAATTTAAAATTCGAAATTTGAAATTCAAAATTCAAAATTTAAAATTCAAAGATTGGAAATTCAAAATTTAAAATTTGGTTGAAATCTCAAATTTGAAATTTAAAATTTGAAATTTAAAATTTAAAATTCAAAATTTAAATTTTGAAATTGGTATATTTAGATATACTTGATCCAAGTAGCAAGTAATCTAATTGGGTTGGTTGCCATGGCCGTCCGGTCATAGAAGAAAAGTAGGGTTTAAAGGCCCTCTCTTTCCATTCGATGGGGTCTCCTATGGCGGTAGGGGTGCCGATGCAATTATATCCCATGCCGATGAAGCAGCAAAAGGACTTAATTATAAAATTTATCATGAATGTGTTAGATTAGATCTAAAAAAAAATTTATGATTTATTTTTAGTTATTTTCTATTATGAAATGAGCAATAGGATTACTGTTTATGAAATGTGCTGATCCGTTTGTGAAATGAGTCAATACATTTGGTGAACAAAAAATAAAATCTCTCAAAAATTTAAAAATTATTTTCGAAATGCCAAACCCTGACCCATCAGCCCAAGTACTTAATTAAAAGAATTAAGTATTGTCTAGTAGGTCTAGAATTGTGAATTATGACCTAAGACAATTGCATAAACTTGTGGGTCAATGGGTTAGATGAATTAGGTCCATAATTGGGTTAGACCTAAGGTTAGCTTAAAAAATGGACTAAATGGAGTAATTGATCAAATCTAATCAAAAGTTGAATTAGATTAGGTCAAGGATACTCTAGACTCAACTTCAATAGTTGTAGTTGAATGGGTCCATGTCTTTAACTAGACCAAGATGGACTTAATTTATGGCTACGCGGTGGAGCCCTATTTACTAAGTTGATCAAAATTAAAACTAATGAACCGGTTGGTGTCTAAGGTAAGTTCGGCAGTTTTGACCAGTGGTTCTTAAGCGGGAGCTACTCGCATTGATTCGATCATTGACGAGTTAATGGCAAATCCCCACCACGGATCTCACTTACCTGGCCAATCTGGTAAGTTAGATTTTGATTAGATCACTTGGTGATTAGAGCTCACCCATATCATTAGGTAAATCAGTGTGACTGATTTAGGTGCTCCTAATGCCAGCTTTAATTATTTTTTTTTTTAATCTGACTTGGTGAAGTCAGTGGGAGGATTGAAATTGGCTGAATGATATCTTCTCTACTATTCTTTAATAAAATCTTCAAAATTATTAGGTCCCTAAAATGATTAAGTTATAATGATAACTAAGTCATAGCCTCCCATTAAGTGAATGATAATGAGTCCATTAGTTCAATGATTATTGGAGGCCCAAAGGCCCGGTGCTCATTGGCTAATGAAATTATTATTCATAATATGATAATTTGATTGAGTCTTTCTGATGGTGGTTAGGTTGGCCGGCCAAAGTCAGGCCTGATCATTTATTGGTCCGATTCACTAAATTAAGTCATGTTAATGGTTGGACCTAATCAGATCTTTTCAGTGGAGGCCAAAGCCTACTGATTAGGTTCTGGGGCAAAATCAATTACTAGAAGTTGTTTAGAGAAACAACTGGTTAAGAACCTACCCATAGATGCACATGGGTTGACCAACCAAAGTTGGGCTCGTGTGTAGTCTGTGTGGATTCTAGTACCCATTAAGGAATTAAAGTAATTCCTCAAATTGGAGGATGAGGCTACTAGTTCGTAAAAATATTGAGAAAAACTTTAGACTAAAGTCCAAGTCTTTAGTATTAATTTATGTACTAATAGAAGTCTCGTTTTCCTTTATGCAGCTATGGCCACTACCCTGTCGCTCCGGTCATTATTAGATAATGACAAGCTCATGGGACCCAATTTCGATAGCTGGTATCGAAAATTGAAAATCGTCCTTGAGCATGAGTGGATCCTTTATGTAGTAACGGATCCAGCACCTGAGGAGCCAGCTCCGAACGCTAGTAAGGCAATCCGAGATACTTACTTAAAGTGGCTCAATGACCGCACCACCGTTCGATGTATTATGCTAGCAGCAATGAATGACGAGTTCAGCCGAAGGTTTGAGAACGTCCAGCCACAGGAGATGCTTCAAATGTTGAACGACTCCTTTGGCACGTCTGACGACGTTGAAAGGCACAAAACTAGTTGTGTCATTTTCAATGCTCGGATGAGGGATGGGGCCTCAGTCACTGATCATGTACTGTAAATGATCGAGATGATTGAGCGCCTAAGCAAATTGGGCTTTCCTCTGCACGAGCAGCTCGGTAAGGATGCGATCCTTAATTCCTTGCCCAAGTCCTTCCTCCCATTCCTTACTCATTTTCGAATGACAAAGCCTGCAGTAAACTACCACGGATTGTTGGGGTTGCTGCAGAACTTTGAGAAGGATCACCAACTCCATAAGGAGTCGGTGAATGTAGTGGGAGGGTCTTCTTCTCGTCGTCAACCCTTTTGGAAAGGGAAGAAGAACAAGAAGAAGAAAAATAAGAAGGTGCAATCTCATGCTGGGATAGTAGCATAGGGTCAGACCAAGAAGCGCAAGCACGACCAGAGCCAGGCGGAGTGCTTCTTTTGCAAGAAGCAGGGGCATTGGAAGAGGAACTGTCCTCAATACATTGCCTCCCTGGACCCGAACAGGCCAAAAAAGAAGCAAGGTAATAATATGATAACTCCTTGCAACTTTTCGATTTGTGATACTACTGCCTGGGTATTGGATACCGGAAGCCCTTATCATATTTGTAATTCGATGCAGGGTCTGCAGGTCAGTTGGAGATTTGATGAAGGCGAGAGGTTCCTGAACGTTGGAGATGGAAGCAAAGTTCCAGTTCTAGCTTTAGGAATCATGAGTCTTGTAATCAATTCTCGTAATGTAATTCTGAGTGAATGTCACTATTGTCCAAGTTTTTTATTAAATATTATTTCTGTAGCCTTTTGGCCATGTACGGTTATGATTTTTTAATAAAAAGAAATATTTACAATATCATTTTGAATGGTGTTACAATATTTGTTGGATAATTAAATAATAAAATTTACTTACTATCACAGCCTGTTAATGTGGTTCAAAACTTCGGTAAACGCTCTAGAATAGATAATGTGTCAGAAGTCTACCTTTGGCACTGTAGGCTAGGTCATATCAATAAGAACAGGATAAACATGTTGGCTCAAGAAGGAATTCTTGAAGTTAGTGATTGTGAATCACTTCCAACCTGTGAGTCCTATCTTCTTGGGAAGATGACCAAGTCACCTTTTACTGGAAAAGGTGAGCGAGCCAGTGAACTCTTAGGTCTGGTACATTCTGATGTATGTGGACCCATGAGCTCAAGTGCAAGAGGTAGATTTTTCTACTTCATAACCTTCACAGACGACCTATCTAGGTATGGGTATGTCTATTTAATGAAGCATAAGTCGGAATCATTTGAAATGTTCAAACTATTCCGAAATGAGGTAGAAAAATAAATTGGGAAGTGTATTAAAACTCTTCGATCTGATCGAGGAGGTGAATACCTTTTCAATGAATTTCTGACGTATCTAGGGGAGAATGGAATTCTCTCTCAGTGGACTCCTCCTGGAACACCACAGCATAATGGTGTGTCTGAAAGGAGGAATCGGACCCTGTTAGACATGGTTCGATCCAT
Source organism: Elaeis guineensis (assembly GCF_000442705.2). Classification (NCBI taxonomy): domain Eukaryota; kingdom Viridiplantae; phylum Streptophyta; class Magnoliopsida; order Arecales; family Arecaceae; genus Elaeis; species Elaeis guineensis. The sequence continues at coordinate 2,025,924 of NC_025994.2, read as the reverse complement.
GATGGGGTTTACTGGTCTGCCGATCTCCCTCTGGGGATATGCGCTCGAATCAGCTTGTTACCTTCTAAATAGAGTTCCGAGTAAGTCTGTAGCCAAAACACCATATGAGATATGGATAGGACGTAAGCCAGTACTCTCGCACCTTAGGGTTTGGGGGTGTCCGGCTTATGTTAAACGTTTAATTACAGACAAGCTTGGACCTAGGTCTGACAAGTGTAATTTTATAGGGTACCCAAAAGAGACCAAAGGATATTATTTCTACCTTACTGATGAGCAAAAGGTGTTTGTCAGCCTTAAGGCAATCTTTTTAGAAAAGGAGTTCCTTAGTGAAGGAACTGTTGCCTCTAAAGTCGAACTTGACGAAGTTCGACAGGTGAAAAAACCGACACATGTTACTGAACCTGAACCGGATTTGATTAGATCAGATCCGGAGCCCATTGATTATGCATCCTTAAGGTGGTCTGGTAGAGTACCACATCAACCGGACAGATACTATGGTTTCTTGGTCCGGGATGGTGATCCTATCGAACTTGATAAAAACGATGAAAATCCGATCACCTACATGGATGCAATGCAGAGACCTGACTCTGAGAAATGGCTAGAGGCCATGAAATTCGAAATGGAGTCCATGAAGGTCAACGATGTGTGGACATTAGTTGACCCACCCGAAGGAGTAAAATCCATAGGGTGTAAATGGGTCTTCAAAAGGAAGAGGGGCACAGACAGAAAGGTGGAGACTTATAAAGCCCGTCTGGTTGTCAAGGGATATCGTCAACGTTATGGTATAGACTATGATGAGACATTTTCTCCTGTGGCAATGCTCAAATCCATTCAGATTATGCTTGTGATAGCTGCCCATCTGGACTATGAAATCTGACAGATGGATGTGAAGACAGCTTTCCTAAACGGAGAGCTGGACGAAGAGGTGTATATGATACAACCTGAAGGGTTCACATCCACAGATGAGTCTAAAGTGTGCAAGCTACAGAGGTCTATTTATGAACTTAAGCAGGCATCTCGAAGTTGGAACATACGTTTTGATAGGACGATCAAAACGTATGGCTTCGTTAAGAACGGAGAAGAGTCCTGCATTTATAAGTGGGCTAATGGTCCAGTAGTAGTATTTCTTGTATTGTATGTGGATGACGTTCTCTTAATCGGGAATGATGTCCCTGCATTACAGGGAATAAAGATTTGGCTATCGTCACAGTTCTCCATGAAGGATCTGGGAGAAGCTTCCTACATCCTAGGGATGAGGATCTATAGGGATAGATCCAAAAAGTTGCTTGGCTTATCCCAGTCCACGTACATTGATACTATGTTGAAAAGGTTCAGCATGAAAAATTTCAAGAAAGGCTATCTACCGATAGGCTATGGAATTTCTCTCTCGAAGAGGGATTGTCCAACAACACCTCAAGAGAGAGAGCGTATGGGTAGGATTCCATATGCTTCGGCAGTGGGATCTATCATGTACGCCATAACATGTACACGATCAGATGTGGCATACTCACTAGGGGTAGTGAGTAGATACCAATCTGATCCAGGAGAGAATTACTGGAAGGTTGTTAAAACCATCCTAAAGTATTTAAGAAATATTAAGGACCAGTGGCTTATATATGGTGAATCGAACTTGAGACTTATAGGGTTTACAGACTCTAGTTTTCAGTCTGATCGCGATGATACCAAGAGTGTGTCAGGATTTATTTTTACCCTTAATGGTGGGGCTGTCTGCTGGAAGAGTTCCAAGTAGCACACTGTGGCTGATTCAGTATGCGAGGCGGAGTATATTGATGCATCAGATGCTGCCAAAGAAGCGGTGTGGCTGAAAAAATTCATCATCGAGCTCGGAGTAGCACCCTCCCTTGTTGGTCCAGTTCTGCTCTACTGCGACAGCTCTGGAGCCATTGCTCAGGCGAAGGAACCAAAGGCACACCAGCAGACGAAGCATATTCTGCGCCGCTACCATCTCATCCGGAAGATCGTGGATCAAGGTGACGTCGACCTTCAGAAGATCGACGGGAAGGAGAAGGCTGCTGGACTACCTGAATTTCTAATTCAATGACGGAAGGCTGCTGGGTGTAGTCAAGTACTTGATTTATCGGTGCGTGTGTCAAGATGGGATTGACCACTCCAGTTTAGGAGCTGTGTACAGTCGTGTTTCAATTTAGCAAAATCTTGGTCAGGGTAGTCCTAGTGAGGAGTCACAAGACTAATTGAGTTGAGCATGATTCGGATGATATCATCAGGGTTGATAGTTTAACTCTGAGTCGTCCTAAACACAGGGGTCAAAAGGGATGAATTATACGGTAACCATATTCACGTAGGTTCTGAATGTTGTGATTGTAATTATTCGACCTATCCGATTATCGGGTACTATTGCTAGATGGTCACTTCGATTAGTACAGGAATTGGTTCCTATGCTACCGGCTTAGGTTCGAACCTGCGGGGTCACACACATTAGAAGTTCCTTTCTGATCTGATGGCTGATTATGAGTCTTATCTGTCTGAGACTCTATGATTGAGAATTAGGATTCTCTGATCATGAGTTCCACATATTTTGGATACCGGGGTCAAAATTTTGAATTTCAAATTTTGAATTTGAAATTTGAATTCTTTGATCAGGGTTTCATATCGATGGTCTCTGATGCCTGATTGCCCATCGAATTTGGACTCAATATTTATGAGAGATTTAATTAGTGATTTGATCGCTAATTAACTCAATTTGATTAAGTAATTATTTTTGAATCAAGTCCAATTGAATTGGATTCAGTTTGGATTGACCCGATTAGGTTAAATGTTGACCTAATCGCTAAGGTGGTTTAGTCCCTGATTTGAACAGGGGTTAGGCTTAGTTAATTTCTGATTTAATTAAGATTTTATTGAACCTAATTAAGCCTAATTATGTTGAGTTTAATCTATTCTAATTGTGCTTAACCTATTTAGATTAGGTTGGCTCAATTTGAATCAAACCATCTTGTTTTAAATTTCCTGCGACACCCAACTTCCTTGCACCCATTTGAATTCACGAGAAGAAACTTCTCGTGAAATTTTTCTCATGCAAAACTCTTCCCCACGCCCTCATTTGTGTGCCATATGGATGGATAAAATAATTAGTTAGCCATTCAAATTCAAAGCATGTTTGAATTTGAATGGATAACTTATCACTTGCCCCTTCATCCTTATCCATTTTGTGCGCCACATTACTTACACGAGAAAAGGTTTCTCATGAAACATTTTCCACGCACAAAGAGCCACGCCCCTTCTCTTCTCATGCTCAAAAGGATAGGGATAAGTTGGTTTTCGTTTGAATTCAAATTTGATTTGAATTCAAATGTGTAACATCTTGTCTTTATCCTCTCACGCGGATAAGACACGTTCGACGATGTTTTAAAAAGAGGAGAAAGGTGGGTCGTGCGTAGAAAATTTAGAAGAGAAACTTTGGGGTGTGAGGAAAGGCTTGTGTGCGAGGTGAAGGTCCAAAACCTTTCGAGAGAAAAAGAAAGAAAAGAGAGAACATTGGTCGCAGGGTTTTTGGTGTGTACCCTAGGGTTTCTACCTAGGGATCGGGAAGTGAGATTGGTGTGCCACGAGTGTCGTGAGTCTACCAAATTTCAAGGAGAGATCCATCAGCCTCTCAAGCAACTGTGCAGATGATCCGGAGCATCCAAAAAGTCAGCACACATCGATCGAAGGAGTTCGATCAACATTTACCATCAAAAGGGTGAAATCACGAACTAGCATTCGTGAGGAGCTGATCAGACGGGAGCTTCGTGTGGACGATCCGCAGAGGCCAGACATTTGTGTGGTTGTGACATGACGATCAGTGCCCCCCGACGGTGATCAGATTACGGTGATCGACTACCCACAAAAGGTGATGTGTTCTGAACACAGTACTGTAAAAGGTTTACTGATTCAAATTTGAATTTTAAATTTAAATGCATGCTGTTGTATCATATTTAGATCCTAGTCTAGGATGAATTAGTATTAATTAATGAGATTAATTAATAATTTCACTATAAAATGATAATTTTGAAAAAGATTTAAAATTACCATTTTGCCCCTGCACTAAATTTTCGCTACACTTAAACCAATCGGTACAATATCATATATCCATCTTCATTTTATAATCTTCGAACTCCTTTACCGCAAGGGCTTTAGTGAATGGGTCAGCTAGGTTTTTCTTTCTGTTGATCTTCTGAAGATCGACGTCACCTCGATCCACGATCTCTCGAATAAGGTGGTAGCGATGCAGAATATGCTTCATCCGCTGATGTGCCTTCGGCTCCTTTGTCTAAGCTATGACTTTAGTACTGTCGCAATAAAGCATAATTGGATCATCGATAGAGGGTATCACTCCAAGCTCGGTGATGAATTTTCTCAGCCACATAGTTTCCTTTACAGCATCAGATATCGTGATATACTCCGCTTCGCATATTGAGTCGGCCACAGTATGCTGTTTGAAATTTTTTCAGTAGACAGCTTTACCATTTAGGATAAAGATGTATCCCGACATGCTCTTGCTATCATCACGATCTAACTGAAAACTAGAATTAGTATATCCCATGAGTTTTAAGTCAGATTTTTCATAAACGAGCCACTAGTTCTTAGTATTTCTCAAATACTTAAGGATGGTTTTTGCAACCTTCTAATGGTTCTCATCTGGATTTGATTGGTATCTATTCACTACTTCTAGTGAGTATGCCACATCCGATCTCGTACATGTCATGGCATATATTATAGAATCTACTATCGAAGCATACAGGACTCTACTCATACACTCTCTCTCTTGAGGGGTTGTCGAACAATCCTTCTTTGAGAGAGAAATTTCATGACCTATCGAAAGATAGTCTTTCTTAAAATTTTTCATGCTGAATCATTTCAGCATGATATCTATGTACATAGATTGGGAGAGCTCGAGTAGTCTCTTAGATCTATCCCTATAGATCTTCATCTCTAGGACGTAGGCTGCTTCTCTCAAATCCTTCATGAAAAATTATGATGACAACCATACTTTTATTTTTTATAATATAGGGATATCATTCCTGATTAAGAGAATGTCATTCACATACAAAATAAAAAATATAATCACTGAACCATTAGCGCACTTATATATGCAAGGTTCTTTTTCATTCTTAATGAGACCATATGTTCTGATCACCTTATCAAAACATATATTCCAACTCTGAGATGCTTGTTTCAATCTATAAATGGATCCCTAAAGCTTGCACACTTTGGACTCGTCTGTGGATGTGAACCCTTCAGGTTGTATCATATACACCTCTTTTTTTAGCTCTCCATTTAAAAAAATTATCTTCACATCTATTTGTCAGACTTCATAGTCCAGGTATGCCGCTATAGCAAGTATGATCTGAATGGACTTGAGTATTGTCACAGAAAAAATATCTCATCATAGTCAATACCATAATGTTGACAATATCCCTTGGCAACCAGACAAGCTTTATAGATCTTCACCTTTCCGTCTGCGCCCCTTTTCCTTTTGAAGACCCACTTACACCCTATAGATTTTATCCTTTTAGGTGGATCAATCAACGTCCACACATCGTTGATCTTCATAGATTTCATTTTAAATTTTATGGCCTCAAGCTATTTCTCAGAGTCGGATCTCTGCATCGCATCCATGTAGGTGATTGGATCCTCGTTGTTCTTATCGAGCTCAATAGAATTTTTGTTCTAGACCAAAAAACTTAAGTATCTGTCCGACTGACGTGGTACTCTATTAGGTCACCTTAAGGATGTTTTTATATTAGGCTCTAAATTTGATCTAATTAAATCTGATTCAGATTCAGTCACTGGTGTCGGTTCTTTTACCTGTCGATCTTCGTCAAGCTCAACTTTAGAGGTACTTGTTCATTCACTAAGGAACTTTTTTTTCAAAAAGTATACCTTACTGCTGATAAATATCTTTTGTTTAGTAGGGAGGTAAAAGTAATATCCTTTCATTTTCTTAGGGTATCCTATAAAATAACACTTATCAGATTTAGGTCCGAGCTTGTCGATTTGTAATCGTTTAACATAAGCCGGACACCCCCAGACCTTAAGATAAGTGTGGTTCAGCCTATGCCCTCACCATATCTCATATGGTATTTTACTAACTGACTTGCTCAAAATATTATTGAGTATAAAATAAGCTGTCTTAAGTGCATATCCCTAAAAGGAGATCAGCAGACTTGCGAACCCCATCATGGACCGAATTATATCCAACAAGATTCGATTCTTCCTTTCTGAGACACCATTATGTTGTGATGTCCCTGGAGGAGTCTATTGTGAAAGAATCTTATTCTCTTCAAGATATGTTAGAAATTTACTGGAAAGGTATTCACCCCCATAGTCAGATCGAAGAATTTTAATATCTTTTTCAGTTTGTTTCTCTACTTCATTACGAAATCGTTTGAATATTTCAAATGATTCAGGCTTATGTTTCATCAAGTAGACATATCCATATGTAGATAGGTCGTCTGTGAATGTAATGAAATAGTTATACCCTCCTCTAGCACTAATGTTCATAGGTCTACATATATCACTATGTATTAGACCTAGAACTTCACTAGCTCATTCACCTTTTTCAGTAACAGGTGACTTAGTCATCTTTTCAAGAAGACAAGACTCATAGGTCGGCAATGATTCATAATCATTGATGTTGAGGATATCCTCTTATGCTAACCTATTTATCCTACTATTGTTAATGTGATCGAGCCTGCAATGCCAAAGATAGGTATCTGTGACATTATCTAACTTTGGATATTTATTTAGAGTGTACATTACACTCACAGACTGTGATAAAACATAGATACCATTTCTTATTTATTCTCGTATTATTGTAACATCATTCATAATGATATCATAATAATCATTCTTTAGTGATAAATTATAACCATCTTTAGTCAAAAGGCCAACAGAGATTATATTCATGAAGAAAGATGGATAATAGTGACAATCACTTAAAATAACACTATTAGATTTGAAAACAAGCTCAACGACTCCTAAAATCAGGATTGAAACTTGGCTTCTATCTCCTACATTTAGGAATCTCTCATCGTTCTTAAATTTTATACTAATTTGAAGTCTTTGTAATAAATTGTATATGTAATCTGAACTTCTAGTATCCAATATCTAGGTAGTAGTGTCACATATAGAGAAATTACCATATGTTATTATATAAGCACCTTGATCAGTAACTAATTGCTTGTTTCTCTTTAGCCTATCTAGATTATAGTCTGCTTGATTTGATTTAACCCTAAATTTTTTAGCTAGATTGGGCTCAAGATCAGTGTTTAACTTCTGATACTGGCTATCGAAGTTGGATCTAATAAGCTTATCACTGTCAAATAGTGAGTGGAGCGATAAAATATCATCTATTTTTGAAAAGAAAGAAAAACACAGACCTATTTAGTATATGAATTAATCAAGCCTAAAGATATAAACTTTAGTCTAAAGGTTCACTCACTATTTTAGATGAATTGGTAGCCTCTACCTCCAATTTGAGAAATTATGTTAATTTCTTAGCGGGTACTAGAATTTACACAGACTGTATACAAATTCGAGTATAGTTTGGCTACCTCATATGCATCTATGAGTAGGTTCTCTATCAATTATTTTTTTAAATAATTTTTAGTAATTAATTTCATCTCAGATTTTATTTCAGTAGGTGATGGGCCTCCACCGAAAGCCCTGGTTAGGTCCAACCATTAACATGAATCTACTCAGTGATTCTAACTAATGAATAATCAGACTTGAGTATGATTTGGCCAACTCAACTATTCATCAGATAGTACAAAAGAGTCATCATATGATGAATAATAATTCCATCATTCAGAGAAACATCAGACGGATGGTACCTGCAATGTCAATCAGAAATAATGGACCCATTGTCATTCACCTTAATGGGAGGCTATGATCAAATTATCATCATAACTAGCTCATTTTATGAACCTAATAATATAGAAGATTTTATTAACATAATTTAATAAAATTAAAAACACAAACTAGTTAATCTCAATCCTCTCATTGACTTCACCAAGTCATATCAGGGTGGACTAGAAACAAGCCGGTCTAACTGACAAGTCAGCAATCCTCCCACTGACTTCACCTAGTCATGATGATAATTAAGATAAGTTAAACTAGGAGCATCTAAATCAGTCACAACTGATTTTCTAGTTTGCATGGATCAAACCCCAATTATTAGATGATCTGATCAAAACATGATTTACTATATTGGTCAGGTAAGTGAGATCGATGGGAGAGATATGCCATTAACTCATCATAAATTCAATCTATGCGAGTAGCTTCCAATTAAAGACCACTGGTCAAAACTGTCAAACTTATCTTAGATACTAACTGATTAATCAGTTTCAACTGGATCAACTTATGGATTTAGATTCGATCATTGAGCTCAAGATCAAAGTCTATTTGGGTCTAATCAAAGATATGGACTCGACCAACTACAACTATTATATTGGTTCTAGAAAAAATTTAATTTAATCTAATTTCTCTTTTTAGTCTATTTAATCTTTGATTCTAATCCTAGGATCTAACCCAATTAGAAGGATCTGATCAAGCTAACCCATAAACCCATCATCCATATTTTATGCAAATGATATTAGATCTTTAATTCATAATTTTAGATCTAATATGTTCAATTTAATTCTCAATTAAGTTTAAGATAGTAGGTAGGGGTTTGATATTTGAAAATAATTTTAAATTTTATAAAATATTTTTATAATTAATTTTTATGCATAATTTTTTAGATCTGAAACTTGAATTGGTTCACCTCTAGATTGAGCCGACTCATCACAATGGGTCGATTAAGTTTTGAGATATAGTTGACTCATTGACAATGAATTATAAATTATAATTTCAGTCTGTTTTATTGAGTCAACTCAATAGAAATTGAGCTGATTAATCAGGATCCTGAATCGACCCAAACAATACTGAGTCGACTCAGCAGACGAACTACAATAATTACATTAATTTTAGATCAAAATAATTTTATATAAATAGTAATAAAATTAATTATAAATTATTTTAAAACTATTCTAAACATATTTATGATTCTAGATTTTATTTGTAAAGATTAGATGTAATTACTTTTCATACAATGTATCACATATACAATCCTAAGATTTTGCAGAAAAGTAAAGCCTTTCTTTTTGCATTCATCTTTATGGGATATAGTCACAATGACACCCCTACACATCATAAGAGGATCTAAGTGAATAAAAAAAAGAGAGATCTAATCTCTATTACCTCCTATAACTGGACAGTTTGGTGACAAATCCGATCTGATTACTTCGCTACTCAGATTATCTAATTTAAATGATTTAAATCTAATCTAAATTATTTCAGATTTGATTATTATATTTTAATCATATTAAAATTAGATAATAATTATCATAAATAAATTTTATATACTTTAATTTAGAATCAGATTTTATAAGAATCAGTACAAACTAGGACAATCTTTATACTGTAAGGGATAAACCTTACAACAGAATAACGTTATACCAGTTTGTGTAATCTAATCTATAACTAATTTTATATCTAAATATTATATATCAGATCTAATCTAAATTAAATTATAGATCTAAATACATATAATATCATGTCATATAGAACCGTGGCTTTGATACCACTGTTGGGATGCATAGGACTTTCATGCATACATTTCAAAAATTTTACAGTAAAAAAATATTTGATTAAACTATTTAATCTATAAATATATGTATAAAATTTAATCTTAAAATTCTTACAAATAGATCTATGATATAAATTTACATGCATAAAAATTTAAATTTAAAATAACAAGCATGTGAACATGAATCAGCATACTATGATAGATCTAATCTACCACAGTAAGGGTTCCGAACCCAATACCTAAGCATGGATAGTCGAACTCCACAATCAAAAATATGGATCTGAAAATTTTCTCTGATTACTCGTAGCCACACAAGTATTCAACCTTTACGGATGGTCCACACGAAGCCCTCGGATCGATTAGCCCTCCATGAGAGTGCTAGCTCACGTAGTCGACTTTTGATGGTGGATCTGATTTGATCTCCTTCTTAGATCGCATCGAACTTTTTCGATATCGAAGATAGATCAGAAGAAGATGCTGGATGGTGGAAGAAAATCAAATAAAGACTCTCTTCTCTTTGATTTTTTTCTCATCCAGAAATCCTAGAATGATTCTAGGTCTCTCACCCAAGAGGAGATAGATCTCCTCCTTTGCTCATGCCAAAATAGATAGAAGCCCACCCAAACCTCACACCCCAAAAGAGATATTCAGCCCCACTTTTTCTTTGGTATCTCATGATAAAACTCAGAGTTCATTTGGTGCACAAAATCATAACCATTTAATGGTTGTCGCATAAAACAAACTTGGATGAGATAAGGAGTTGTTTGATTCGAATTCAAACTCACTTTGAACTTTAAATCAAACACTACTTAATCCATCCATATCCAGATGAAAGAAGAGGCCGACCAAGGCTTTTTGGCATGGAAAAAATTAGGATTTATTTCCTTTTGTCACACATATTGGGCGCCCTTCACAAGGGGTCGATGTGCGGGAGGATATAGATCAACATAGATTTTGAAATTCAAACTACTTTGAATTCAAAACCAATCCAATCTAATCCTATCACTAATGGGTGACAATAGAAGGCTTTGGCATGGATTATTCAGTGCATAAAATAATTTGTACGATGAAAAAAGGCATGGAGAGAAGGGGAGGTGCAAAGGAAGAGAGAGTTTCATTCATTTAGGACTCTAGGGTTTAGCCGATTGAATTTCTTTTAAACCCAATCCAATTAGATCTAAATAAAATATGATGAACCTAATCTAATTAGACTTTCATAATTTTAATTAAATTTGATCAAATCAATAAATTAATTGAGTCATAGATCTGATCAAATCAGGATCAATTCTTTCTTATCGATTAGGTCATCTCATAACCTAATCAGACCAGATCTGATTGAATCCAATTCAATCAGATTTGATCCAAATTTTAATACTCAATTAAATTAAATTAATTAATAATTTAATTATTAATTATTTTTTTATTAATAATAGAGTTTCAGTCTAGTGGGACTCTTCACCAGAGTTTTCATCTAGTGGAACTCTTCAGTCAGCCATCTGATCGGAGAGAGACTTTTAATGTGTGTGATCCTATAGATTCAAACCTAAATTGATAGCACAGGAATAGATTTTTGTACTAATCGGAGTAACCATCTAGCAATGGTATCCGATGACTGGATAGATCGAATATATACAAAGCAACACTTAAGAACTTACTTGGATACAGTTACTATATAATTCATCCCTTTGACCCTTGATGCTAAGATGACTTAGAGTTTAAACTGTCAACTTTTAACAGTCATCGATTATGTGTCTCAACCTAATAAATTCTATGACTCTTCACAAGGACTGTCCTGATCAAGATCTTACTAAATTAAAATACAAAATATTCTCTCCAATCCCTTGGAGTGGTCAATTTAATCTTGACTCATGCACTGACTTCATAAGTACTTGACTGTATCCAGAAACCTTCCGATCTTAAATTAAAAATTCAAGTAGTCTGACACTAACGCACAGCGAGTTGCTTATAAGTCACCGTGGTGATCTCAGATCAGAGGGATACTTATACTCACATCCCTTTGGAATAACTCTTGACAGTAGAGTGCTTCGAAATTAGTCAAGTTCAGTAAAATATACTTCTATATTTTACCTACTTGCCATATTAACGTCTTCATACTCCTTGGTTAAGAGGACAACCAATTTATATGGTACACAATGACCTACACTTGATATATCTATCATCTTAGTAATAACATATCATTTGGTTGCGAACTCATTTAAAGAATAAATGATAAATCCTCTTTTATTGATTTAAAATAGTTTTAAAGACTTTCATCATAACATAAAAGTTCGATATAGAAGATGTACAAGCTTATGTCAAAAATTATCAAATAAATATTTTATTAATAATTAATTTATATATAATTATATCAAATAGCACAATCGTCAACAGACTGACGATTGACTTTGGAACATATTTTCTAATAAATCCATTCAAATAGACTGACGTACAGTTTGCTTCTTTTGGGATAGATGAGTCTCTAGTATACAGTGTAGAGACACTGAACAAAAAGTATGGATAATTATTAGAGAACAATTTATACTAAGCGTGACCATATGAAAGATCATATAAATTTTTATTTGATCGCCAGTGATTATCTCAATACTATAGTCATGTGACTGGTACTTTGACCTACGGTATCACAGTTGCTCATAATAAGACTGCTGCAGTTTGACTACATATAAACATTAACTCGATCATGAGTTTTTGTAGTAGATATTGGCTTCAGTTGGTTGAGCTATACGAGCAATGTGTCATCCATATGGGATCTATCGACCTTGATAGAGAGGAGTAATCTTATGAGATTTGAGAAGTTGAGTCCACAAGTCTATGGCTATAGCAGTGTGATTAATGAAAAAAAAATTTACTTAAAATTATTATTGAATTTGAGCTAATCACATCTATCATATGACTGATGATAAGGTTTGACGATGTATCTATGATTTGCCATCTAGTCGAGACTCACGATAGAGAGACTATATCATATATTAACTACACCTAGAGGTTCTATTTTAATTTTGTTGGATTGCCACTACATATTGCTAGATGTCACTGATAGATTATGAGAGCTCAATAGGATTATTTTGGATCAATGATCCTTATCGAGTTAGAGTGAAATTATTCTAACCCACTGAAAAGGATTTTAATAATACCTAGGATAGAAATCATGGTATATCTCACTGCCAGATAGAATTAAACTTATGGGATCACACATAAAGGGAGAAGATCTAAATTGGTTAATAATTGGACTTATAAAGTACCAATTTATATGGATTTAGAAAAATCCTATTGGGTTTATGTTAACCTTGCTAGCACCTGGGTAAGCCCAATTTTTCTCTTATAGTTGGTTTACTTATATGATAAGCATTAACCAATTTTGATACTTGATTTGAACCTAATTAAATTTAATTCAATAAGATCCAATAGTTGGATGTTTAATTTATGGTTTAGATTAAATCAAGAAAGAGTTTTTTGATTTTATTCATTAAGAATCTTTGAAGTAAATTTATGAAACTATGTGGGCTGATTTAAGTTTTTTTATTGGATCCCATATGATGGGATGTCTAGCATTGGGTGTGAGTGTGGATGAGTTATGGGTGGCACCCCATTTATTTGGTCCAAGTATATTTAAATTAGGACTTCTAATATGATTAAAAAAAGTGATTCTAATTTGATTAGGACATCCTTGTATTGTCTATTTAAAGGATTCTAGCTTTACTCCTCTCATTATCTCACTTCCTCCCTTCCTTGCCGCCATCTTTACTATGCCCAACCCCTCCCCTCTCTTTCTTCTCTCTAGCCTATGCCCTCTCTCTCTTGGCATCCCCTTGTTGGAGCTTTTAGAGAGGTGGGCGGCAACATTATTTTGGTATCAATTAGTTGGTGTCAAGTTGTTGTTTGGTTTTATCTTCTTCCTCTCAAGTTGTTGACAGTTAGTTACAACCACTTCTTGGTTGTTGTTCTTATTGATTAGTTGAGGGATCAAGAAAGGTTCTTGATTTCTTCAAGAATCAAGAAAGAAAGATCAAAAGGGTTCACAATTTTAAGCCTATCCAAGCTTGGTTCAAGCGTATCCAGGTTTGATTCAAGCCTATTCAGACTTTTGGTTCAGAAAGCAGGATTAAGAGAAGCCTATTCAGGTCAATCCTGTGAATACCCATAAAGGCAGGATGCTTGTGCTGCTAATTTAGAATCTGTTCAGCCCCAGATCTTGAGATTGCATTGGATTTAACTTCAGTTACAGGTTTGAAATAAAGAAGAAGCAATTCAAGCATGTGACCTGATTACAAGCTTTCATTCATTCATCCTAAAATTAGTTTATATTAATTTTAGCATATGAACTAGATCCATAGGTATTTTCATATGATGAATGCATGCTGAGATTAAAAATATTTTAATTTAATTTTTTCACTATATTTTGGATTTAGAAAAATTTTAAAATCTATATGCACTAGCACATGTAGAAATTTTAATAATTTTTTTTTATTGAGTTAAGTAGATGTGGAAAGGTCAGAATTGAAAGCACTTGGAAAGTCCTTCATCTCTCTCTTTGTGTTCTACTCAATAGCTTGAATATTATCTAAAATAAAATTCAATATCCTTCAATACTTCATTCTTCAATTTGAATTCTTCAGTTTTATGGTCCAAAAAATATCTATAATTAATACTCTAGTCGTTGGAAGCTTGAAAAAAAATTATTATAAATAAAATATAATTATTTAAAATAATCTAAAAAATTAGCCATTATTATATCTGAAATCTATGAGTTGATTTATCCAAACTCTTAGTTGACTAACCTTAAGTGTTGAGTCAGTTAAGTGAAACTCTGAGATATCTCAAGAATAGATGTAAATTTTTCTACGTTCTATCTATTCTATCTGTCTGAGATTGGATTGGCTCAGATATCTTTTTAATCGGCTAACTTTATAACTTGATCGGCTAACTAATTTTTTGAATCGGCTCAAAAAACTTATAAACTTTTACTATTTTCTATATTCTTTTGCCTCTGAGACTGAGTCAACTATCCTATTCTTAATAAGTCGGCTAAACTCTTGTCTTGGTCAGCATGTTGTTTTTATGGTCGGCTCAGGAGAATCTCTGAAATCTTTAATCTTCTATCTTCATCCTGAGTCTGAGACTAAGTCGGCTATCCATATAGATGAGTCAGTTATGATCCTATCTTAGTCGGCTCAGATGAAAACTTGATCGACTAAGAAAAATCATTTGAGTTTCATATCTTTTTGTCTTTTACCTTGAACTGAGACTGGATTGGCCAAGCTTATTTTTTGATCGACTCAAAGGCGTGCCATGCATATCAAAAATGATTTTTTTTAATTTTTGAGTAATTTTTTTTGTTCAAATATATTTTAGTTTAGGCTTACCTTCTCAAACTTAATTTTTAAATAGATAGATTTGTTGAGAAGTCTTTCATGACTAGACTTTCCTTTATCAAATTTCATTCACGCCGAACTCAATTTTTTTGCTTCCAAAATTTGAAACTTTAAATTTAGGAATATAAAATAACTTAAATTTGAGAGGACTTCTTCTTGAATGAAATCAATCATTGAGCATTATAAGAAATCTTACAATCACTCTCAAAAGCCACATTAGTAACCATAATTTGTACTCTAAATTTTTTTAACATCATCAAAATCAATTGCAGGGCTAACACACTTTCTTCTAACAATTTTAGTAGCTGGAACCATCTACTCCCCACTCCCACTCCCATGTTCTGGTAACCATGGATATTCTATACCATGCACAATCTCTTTGCTAGGCCAATAAGCAAATCTCCACAAGTCATCGTACCTGATCAGCCTCATGCTTGATATGGTAAGTCCTCAGTCAAACTATGCCTTTAATAGCATTTAGCCTATATCCTAGCCAATGTTCTTCATTCGACATGTCAGGTGTCATGTAATTCATTTTCATCAAGCTGTCCCTCAAGTTATTCAGTCTATTCCTTAGGTGGAACTCAAGTTTGTCAAAGCTTGGGCCTTTTAGCCACTAACCCATCCCATTTGTCAAGTCTAAATGGTTGGCTTAAGAGTCCTTGAGTATTGTGCTGTCCTAATGTTCCCACATGTCCTCGATTATCAATATAAGTTAATATATGGTATAAATACATATTACTTGTTATAAAATATTTTTCAAAAAAATTAATAAAATACTTTAGAATATAGAATGTTGCTTATCTCACAAACACCAAGAATTACATAGATTTACTACTCCATAGGGATTCCTTAAAACCTAATATCGATCCCATAATCACTAAAATAGTGTCATATTAATATTTCTGAATAATTTTTAAAATTCTTGTAAAATCTAATATCTAAAAATAATGACCTTTATAACATCAAAAGACAGCTACTCTTTTGAGCAATTATCACTAACCTCCCTACTTTCATCCTGTAAAGAGAGAAGGTGGAGAGAGAGAGATGGAAGAAGCAGAAAAGCTCATAGGGTTAGCTGAGAGAGAAAGAGAGAGAGAGAGAGAGAAAAAAAGAGTGAGAGATAGAGAGGGAGAGAGTGTGTTGAGACTTGAGAATAAGGGGTGAGAGAATAAAGAGAGATAAGAATGAGAGAAGGAGAAGAGGGAGAGGCAGTAGTGACTCAGTTCTTGCATAATGGGGTTTCAATATGCACATAAGAAAAGAGTGTTAGAAAGAGTGCAAGAGAATAAGAGAGAGAGTGATGATGGAGAGAGGGGCTCAGGTATACTGTAAAGAGGAGTATAGGAGATGGTGGGAAGAGGGCTAGGGTATGCTATGAAAAGAAATAAAGGATGCGATTGTATAGGCCACATCATAAAGTATACTTATCATTATCATGGTCAATTTAGCACGCGATGATTTCGATCGTTAAATAAAAAATGAGTGATCAAAATATCAAATTACATCCGATTAAGATAATTTTTTAGATAAATAATTTTGCTACCACTTTAATCATTTGAACGGTGGTGATCATAAAATCCAAACCACATGTATATGAACTATCGAAGAACGGATACTAAAGTTGTGAGAGGAGGAAGTATTTGTTTCGATCGAGGAATAAATACTGAAGTTGCACAAAATATCAATCAAAATCTAAAAAGTATCACTTTAATTATTAGTTAAAAATTAAATAAATCTTATCTTTTATATATGAGTTCATCTCTCTTGTAACTTCTATATCCGTTCCTCAATCGAAACAAATACGAGCTAGCTAGCTCTTCTTCTCTTGCAACTTTAGTATCTATTCTTCGATGGTTCATATATACACAGTTTGAATTTTATGATCATCACCGTTCAAACGATTAAAGTGATAGCAAAGATCATTTATCTCAAAAATCATCTTAATCGGACATAGTTTGGCATTTTGATCGCTATTTTTATTTAATGATCGAAATCATCACGTGCAAAATTGATCATGATAATAATGTCTGATTGAAGTAAAATTTTGATAAGTGTGCTACAAATATCACTGAGATCATTGTTGTAAGTTTTTGGATCTATCGGTAATCTCTATTTATCAGATCATCATGCAGTCATTCGTGACCGTCAAAATTGAATTTTATTGATCGACATAGCTAAGAATATCGGATCAAGGCGATCTTTTATCACAACACTCTAACAATAATTATTTAGATAGTGAACAGTGAAGATGAATTTTAAATTTTAAATTTATATCATATTTAGAGAAATATATGAAAAAAATTTATTTTCTGTCGATATAGCAGTGGTTAAACAAAATCACTGTTATGGATCTACTGTATCGCAGTGGTTACGTATAACCGCTGTCATAGGTTTAAGATATGACAGCGGTTATAAATAACCGCTATCATAATTTTGACCTATAGCAGTGGTTACGAGTAACCGCTACAATAGGTTAACTATTGTAGCGATTGTACGTAACCGTTGCCAAAAATAAAATCTATAGTAGCAGTTGTACGTAACCGCTGCCATATCACAAATCTAGGATAGTGGTTATATGTAACCGTTGCTACAGATCAAATTTATGGTAGTGATTGATTAACCGCTGCTATATATTAGATGTATGGCAGCGGTTATATGTAACTACTATCATATATTAGATTTATGGCGGTAGTTATTCAATAACCACTAATATATGTACCCTATGACAGTGGTGACAAATAACCATTACTATAGGTCAAAATTATGGCAGCGGTTATGTATAACCGCTGCTGTAGAGTATATAGTAGCGATTTTCTAACCGCTTTCGTAGTAAGTGCTGCCATAGATCCTTTCTGTAGTAGTGGTAGTACTATGCAGTCTTTGATGGCCACTATTAAAAGATAGATAATTATCAAACTATTTATATAAGAAGATCAATAGCCTCAGGTTGTTGTAAGATGGTGTGGCCCATGCACCATGGAGGATCCATGCTCGTTTTAATCTAGTGGATGGCACCATCTTATAGGCAAGCATGATATGGACTTGGGTCATGAGCATGTGTTGTTACATGAACCTTAGCGACCATTTTTCTAATGGTTGGGAGGGAGTAAATGCCGTGGTAACATACTGAAGGTGGTCAACATGATCGCCCTTGACACCCAAATATAAAAATATTCTTTCTTCGCGTTGATATAGTAGTAGTAGTGGTAGGTAAAGATAATAGGAAAATAGGAAGCAGTGGTAGTAAGAGATAAATGGAAAACAGGAGTTCAGGGGATCAACATGAAAATGTTTTCCTACTGCTAGGGGCGATAAACTTGAAAAATATTTTTTTCTGCTGCTTATCGCCTATCAGAGTCTTGGCCTTTTTTTTCTACCAAAAAAACAAAGAGTCTTGGCCTTTTGCATATGAATCGGCGACAAAGTATACGTGGCCCATGTCCACCACCGCATGGTTTGTGAAACGGAAGAAAAGGACAATTTTTTGTCATGGTGACTCCTTGACCAGTGGGACCAATCAACGCCACCAACCATTATAGCTTTTTTGCTGTATTTTAGAGGCAGACAAAGGGAATACCTGACCGAGACATGGGAAAACTTGGTGGAGGTGGTCCAAGCGTCACCGAGGAAGGGTTCTCTTGTTTCGTTTGGAAATTAACCTTACGTTAGTAGCTGATGGTAGAACTTCTTGGCTTCCGAACAAAGAGCGGCGCTACTGGGACCATCTGAGGACAAACTGGAGCAAATAGCGAACTCGTCAAGTGGCATGCAACGGAGCCGACAGAGCCATGGACGAAGCCATGGACGTTGGGCCGGGGACTGGTTTAATTTAGTACCTTAATTATAGGTACTCTATGAGACTTTATTAACTAATGGCGCCCTCCTCCAACCTATAGACAGGACTAATTTAATTTGATGGGTAGATCAAATTCGGAAATGAAGATTCATAAGATTAGCACAAACAAAAAGCCAAAAAAATTTGAAAGAAAAGAAATTAACAGATCCATATGTACTTGCTCCCAATAGTTAAGACTATAGACCAATTTACATGAAAATCAACCAATATTATTCATTCAGATTATATAAGTCCACATTGAGGTACAACTAAACAGAGACACATGATGAAATGAACACTTAGGCAGGACACCCCTCTTGCTGCAAATTTACATTGAGCGTCAGCAATATTGGGGACAACAACCACACAACTAGCATAGGACTCAGACATCATATATAAGAATATATCCCCATTTGTAATTCAGGCAGTAGGGTAGGAAGCCTTCATGGCAATCCCACAGAGCCCCTCCTTGGCAGCCACATCCCTCTCCATCCTTACGTATCCACTCTCACCCCATGAGGAGCCCCATGAGTTCTTCACCAGCCAGTACTTGGTTCCATCTCTTGCCGTGCCATATCCGACCGCGGTCACGCCATGGTCCAGATCAGTCCCGCAGGAGCCGGTGAAGACGCCGCTGGAGTAGAACTGGAAGGAATAACCACTAGCTTCTATGGCAACCGAGACAGGTTGGTTGGACACAGCATTGAGAAGGGCTGCTTCGCTGTTGGCAGGCACGTCCTCGTAACCCTTGATGGAGGCGGCATGGGAGAAGGACTTCTTGGTGTTGCAAGTGCCGTCGATGCCTTTGTAAGGGTAGTTGGTTTCCGTTGTGAGACCACCATTTCTGATGATGAATTCGAATGCATCATCCATGAGGCCACCTTCGCAGCCCTGGTCCTCACCAGCGACGTCACAGTCCACAAGCTCTTGCTCCGACAGAGATATCAATTTACCTGTCTTGAGCTTCGTGATACCTTCCATTGCAGCAACTGCAGAGAAAGCCCAACAGCATCCTGTTTTTTTTTTTTTCGGGGGGGGTCGGGGGGGGGGGGGATGGGGTGGGGGGAGGGGGGTCGACATGTCAGAAAACTCTGTATTGGAACTATGTAGTATTCCGCGGATAACTAATATATATAAGTATTACTTCTCGTATCTGGGATTATTAATTTAACTTGACATAAGAAATATAACATTACTGAATTTTGTAATGATAGTGATGCGACAAATACTTTAAAAAATGTGTTTAGTTGTAATTTTCCTACTCCATTTTCTGGGAGCACGAGTGCGGCACGTAAATGTTCTAGATGGGTGCGGTTAGTTGGACTTTGATTTTATGGTGTTAGCCCTTCTCCCACGTCAGTTTCTGTACCCCCGCGTTCCCCTCCAACGCGGCCATTGCAGTGACACGAACGTTCAACAATGTAATGATAATCCCACCCCACTGCGTGCTCCACTCTTCAAAGATGCGCTGACCATAATGCTTATTTTCCGATAAGATTTAATTGCTATAATTATGATCTATTGTCGTTGTTTTTGCTATTCATGCAATTCTATGGACCCAAGCCTGGCGCATGAAAGACCGTCACCGTCTCTCATGCGCACACGACTGCCCAATCACGATTTAAGATGCATGATCATGCACAATAAAATATCAAGTGCATGCACGTGTGAAAGACTTCTTGGTCTTTCGCACCAAAGACGTTTCTTTTTTTTGGTCATACTTTCGCACCAAAGACCTTACCGTCCCGTTCGTGTTTCTCCTGCGGTTGGGCCTCATAGTATTTTGTTTGTTTGATTCTATTTTTTCAGGATATTGCTTAATTATCGGACTCTTGGGTTACTAAACTCTACGAACTCATTAAGGTGTTCCTCCATGTCAAGTAAACTTAGATCAGGTAACAAAGTAACACTGTTTCCCTGTCAAGAAATTTTGACTAGCTGGCAATATGATCTTAATTTAGGCTGCCTTCCTGTTTTGCACTGTTTCATTTAGTTGACGCTTGTTTAATTGAGAGACACAAACCTTTGATTGGTTCATATCAGGAGCCATGGGGCTGACCGCATGTTGATGGGATAGACCGTGGTATGCTGCAGGATGATAGCGAATGAATTGTTGTTTTAGCAAAGCCCAGTTTCTTTCTTAAGGGTGCATTAATTATTTTTCTTGTTGATTTTGGCATAGGTAAAGGCGGATATATAACAGGTGTCTCCGTTTGAAAGCCAATCTTATGTTGTGTTCAAAGAAGGAGTTTAATAGTGAACTATTAATTGAGATTACCACAGTCGCCTTGATCCTTGATGGGAGTGACTGCACCCTCAGCCCTCCAATCCATGCTAGTAGGCACGGCCGTAACGTTTTCATATCTGAAAACATTCGTCGCCTTGAACGTGTTAACACTGGAAGGCTTAAAACCGTTCATCATGGCCTTGAACTCCTCGATGGTAAGGTCAGCAAATTGGTTTACGCCGAGCTTGTACTTACTGTTCCCTGCATTAAACGATTCAATGAGCTCAACATTAGCCTTAAAAATCTGAAAGCGGCGCTCCTTCTCTGCCGAGTCTCCGTACACGCGCCCGTGCTGAGACATCCACTGCTCGTGCCTCTCATGCATGGTCATTTCACTAAGCATCCGGGCTGTGGCATGAGAAGCAAAAGTACATAGCAGAAGAACGAAAAGGGCCATGCAAAGACTTTTGGTTAATGGCAAAGTCATGATGCAAATTTTGGAGTGTAAAAGTGATGCAATGGAAAGACTACTATGAACCTAGAAGTGCTCAGGCTGTGCATGTCCTCTAAGGCTAAGGCCACACTTTTTTATATAGAGGTTTGAGAGAGAGTTTTGTACTCAATTCCTCTATCATTGTGGTGGTGGAGAAGGACTTTTGCGTGCCGTGAATTACGTTCTGATTCCAATTAGCTTTTATGGAGTGAGAGCAACGGGTTCGAACGTTAGTTGTTATATAACTCGATACCGTGAGATACCTTCTTTCTGCTGGAGATTCCATGCAGCTCAATATCCTAGTGCACGCGGAATCTAGCTGCCATTGGTCAAGCGTTCACTGTGTGGGTCTCTCCAGTAATTGCAGCTTTCCGGATGTCCAATCAGGGAATGCTTTTCTAACACGCAACGATAAGCCTGAAGAACGTTTATACTTCGCTTGTTGGTGCTTCTGGGTTGCGGCTCAGTTTGTCCTTCATGCATGGGCACTGGTGGCTGCTAGAAGAGCGAACTTTTGATGTCTGGAGCCAACCATCTAGCTTGCTTGGAGTTTGAGGAGCTGTCATCCATTTACATCGATCGTATATATCTCGGATGTATTCATATTGGCTTTCATGCAAAAGAGAATCGACATTGACATTTGTGATAATGAGGCAAACCTGATTCCTTATGGTTTGCTCGGAAGGATTCTGTCATTCATCTGCATGGTATCTGTTGCGGCAAGTCCTCCGTCCGGGATGAGCTCTACTGGTGGTTGGCCTTCTTCCAATCAAGGAATCAATCTCAATCCAAGGACCAGGACTTTTGAAAGAACCTGCAAATGAAGTCCATTTTCATCGAAAATTTTTCAATGGAGGACCATCCAATGATTAAGTCAGTTGGAGCTTGAAAATATTAATAGAGAAAAGAGTATGAGAATAAAAGGATAAATTTGTTCTCTGAAAAAAAGATTTATCTGAAAGTCTCCTTTACTCCTTTTTATATAAAGGGGACAGTCGAATATTACCTCCAAGTTTCATAACAGAAGTGGAGAATCAATAACTTTGATTGTGAGTATCGTGGGGAGTGGATTATGGATATTAATTGCATGATATTAACTCGTATATCCATGATTTATGGAAACCACATAAGACTCTGGGAGATTCCGTCGGGTTATCTTTTCTCCTCTAACGGTATGTCAACTTTAGGCTTCATTTTCTCTCATCTTGACCCTAGGGTTGGTATGCTTCCAATATGGGGTTGGAAAGAAGTCTATGTTATAGAGTCATTTCAATTTAATTTCCTGATCTTCTCTTCTTAATGTCTAAGGGAGTCCTTTGTCTCTTCTCTTTTGAGTCATCGCTAATAACCGATTTTCGTTGCTAATATATATTAGCGACGTAATTTTCATCGTTAATATTTTATCGCCAATAATCAGATTGTTGATAATATTTTACGATGAAAAAAATTTCGTCGCTAATAAAAAATATTTACGACGAATATTTTTCATCGTTAAAAATAAAAAATAAAAAAATTTAATCATAAAAAAAGATATTTACGATGAATTATACCATCGCTAATAAATAAAAAATTAATAGCGATGAAAATATTTTCATCGCTATTAATTTCAAAGTTTTAGCGATTAAAAGTTTACGTCGCAAAAGATATTTTTTACAACGAAAAAATTTCGTCGCTATTAATTTAATAAAAAAAATTTTAAAAAATAAAATTAAATAATATTAGCGACAAAAAATTACATCGTAAATGATTTAATTTGCGACGAACATTTACGTCACTAATAATTATTTACGACGAAAGGTTTTCTATCGCTGTTAATTATATATTTATTAAAAAATTAATTTATGTTAGTAATATATTTTTGGTGATGAATCTTTCATCGTGAATAATTTCATCGCTAATAATTTAGTCATATTTTTTTTAAAAAAATTTATGAATATACATTTTTAATTTATATGTATAATATTTTTTATAAATTAAAAAAAATAAAAATAAAAAATTTACATAATAAATTGATAAATAAATTTTATTATTTTATTATATTAAATTAAAATTATAAGATATTTGAAATAAAAAAGTACATCAATAAGTCATCAAATATCAATATTTGGAGAATAAACTGGAGACGGAGAGCGCTTGACAGAGCTTGGACCGGTCTGCTGCTATCTCATCAGCTGTATCGTCTGCTCCATCTGCACCATCTGCTCCATTATCTAAATCTGGAGCTACTGATACTCGTCGACGCGTGCAGCCAACTCCTAAGCTCGATGCTCAGCCTGCTATCGATCTATGACAGCTTGCTGTTAATCCTCGACAGTCTACCTCTACACCTCCGTCAGTTGAACCTCGCACGCAGAATGGATATCAGCCCTAGATGAGCGTGAGGATGAGGGAGCAGTGATCCCATACCCTAGAATCCTAACATAATAGGGTCTCGTACTGAGCACCTAATCACAAATCTCATCATCTATGGATGCGATCGAGCCCTCAAAAGTAGGCTGGGATCTCATGTCTGTCATACGATCTTGAAAATTAAAATTAGAGTTATTTTAACTTTTTAATAAAAATCAGACTGCGAATGAAAAAATAATTAAAAAAACTTACAAAGAGCTCTTGGCTCCCCGTCGTCCTCTCCTCCGACCGTCGTTGGTGGGTTCGCTGGTAGATATTGATCCTACTAGGAAGCTCACCACTCTCAACATCTCTCTATAATTTAAAAATTAATTAAAAAAATTTTAAATAATTAAAAAATTATATGCTAATTAAAAATTAAAAATTACCTATCATGTGCTCCATGTGACGAGCGAACGATCTCGAAACCCTACAATGCGGCACGGTCTGTCTCGTCTGATTCACTGCATTCTGGGCACATCGTATTTGTAAAATTATCCATCAAATTAGTAGATAACAAATTTAATTTAAAAATAAATGATTCAGTCATTAAACTCTAAAAAAAATTTAGATGTGTAACCTAATATGCCGGATCCTCGTACTGTCGGTATGTGACAGTCCAATCATCCATGGTGATGCTGTCATAGGGCTGCTGCCGCGCTACCTCCTCTCCATGATCCTGCACCACCTGGTATCAATGTTGATGTATGTGATAGCGATAATCCTTGAAATGCAAGGATAGATGAGTGTTGACGGCTCGCCTCACACGATCCTCCTCAAAATCAATGATATCGAATACACCCTGCCAATAACAAATATTAGAAGAATACTATGCAAATTAAATATTCACAATATAATTTATTTTATCTGTAAGTGGGTGTAGAAAATCTTTCTCTGAGCCGGTAGAATGTGACACCAATCGAAGAGCATCACGGGGACATAACTGCGGCATATGATGCCCAGCTCAGTCTACCATGGCTCGCACCATCTCCTAATGGATCTGATATAGCTGGCTAGTATCTCGATCCAGAGACGCTGTCCCGAGTGCTCGCGTCTCCAACGCTCTAGAGCGAGGTTCTTTGATGGACCTTGCCCTCGCCTCACTACCGATGAAGACTGACCTGAAATAATAATAAATAAATTATTAGTATGATCTAAATAAAAGAATCAAATTTTATTATATAAAAAATATAATAATACCACTGGGACCCACATCACTAGGATCCATCTCACTGAGACCCACCTCATTGGGATCCGCCTCACTGGGACCCTCTGACAGTGGAGCCGGTGCGGCAATAGAGATCGGTGAAGATGCTTCAACCTCTGAGGTAGACTATGAATGCGAACGTCGTCGTCTCTTTTGGTGCCATATCTTTAATAATTGATATATAAATAAATATAATATTGAATAATAATAATAATAGAAATCAAATAACATTCTAATGAATACAATTATATCGCATACCATTATTACAAGACAAGATTGAATGAAGAATATAGATCTACTCATCAATATTCGTATCTTTCTCGATGTGTAGATCCTCCTCCAAATCACAATGATCGATATATGTGTCGTCTTCTATCTCATCATGATTTATGAACTAATCGTCGCCCTCCGACTCATCAAGATTAAATATAAAATCAGTTTCAACTTCGTTGGATGGCAGATCAGCCCTATTCAAAGTTACCGTTACAAGTTCTTCATCAATCAAAAGCTCGGCTAATATTTGTTCTTCTTGTTAAAAAGCTTCCTCTTCATATAAATCTGAATTTTTATCCATCTCTAATCAGGTTGGTATGTCATATATGCCTTTAGGTGTTATTTTTTATACAACATGCCAATTACCTCGATACTTTAGATCTTTTAAATATATTATTTGTTTCGCTTGAGTTGCTAATATATACGGCTCATTTTGGTACCATATTTGTGCAAAATTTATACTGATAAATTATGAATTGATATGAATATAGATCTTTTTATTACTAATATCCCATCATTCATACTGAAATAAAAATATAGAATTACTGGACCCATACTTCAGTTCTATGATATCTACCAATACACCATAATAATCAATCTCTTCTTCTCCTTCATATCCTGTTGTAGCAATCTCACTATTCTGGATCTGTCATTGCATCTCAAGCTTCCTTGTGTGAAATCTCATTCTCTCAATGATATAGGATGCGTAGTGATTAATCCTTCGATCGGAACTACATGCTAAATCATGCAACTCATCGGTCGCACCCACTTCTTTATTGAAATACTTATGTTTCATCTACATCATAAGATAAAAAATTATGTTGGTTCAAATAATATTATTTATAAGTAAATAAATAATGTATCACTAATGTAACTTACAAGATCATCAAATTATTTTAAAAAATTTTCTCCTATATCGATCATTGGCATCCGTATTATTCTCTCTACATAGTATACTCTTATGCTCACAGTAAAAAATTATGATTTTTAATTTTACATCGACATAAAAATTTTTTTTAAATATTAAACAGTATGGTAAGATGGTATTTATTCAATAAGTTTTCAATTTTTTCACAATTATTTAGAATGTAAAAGTGTGCCTTGGATAGCTCATTCACGTCTATAAATTCATATCTTCTTACACCAATATATCGATTCGTTTGTTTTAATATAGACAATGTTGGTTCATTGTCATCCCATTCACGGTCTGCATTACGATCTGTACGATTAAATCTTATTTCAATATCATCAAGATACATCAAGCAGAATGTGATACACTCGGTACCTATATATGCTTCCGCTATAGATCCTTCAGACCTTGCTTTGTTACACACATACTTTTTTAAGGTGCACAAGAATCTATAAATAAAAATAAATTTAAATTTTAAAAATATATTTACATCTTATAATTAATATGACAAAGTACGTATAATTTTTTTACTTTTTAATAGGATACATTCATGATAATGTATCGATCCGATCAAAAGAGCTTCCTTTAAAAGATGAACAGTCAGATGCACCATAACATCAAAATATGATTGTGAAAATATTTTTTCTATCTTACAAAGAATGAGTACAATATCCTTCTCTGATCTCTCAAGTAAGTTAATCTTCAATTTTCGGTAACACAGTTCTCAGAAGAACACTTTCAGCTCAATCAATGCAGTTTGAACATCACCATCCAAATAGCCACGCATGACCATAGGAAGCAAACATTGCATCATCACATGGGAGTCATGACCTTTTATGTCAGAGATATTATCGTCGTTGTTTCCAACACACTGCGATACGTTTGAAGTGCATGCATCAGAAAACTTTACGATTTTGAACCATCTTCAGAAATTCTTCTTTTCCTCACCAAACAGTGAATAACATGCAGGTGGCATAAAAAATCTCTCACCTCGATGAACTAAATGCAACTCCGATCGGATTTTCATTTTCTGTAAATCAAGGTAAGCTTTTATACCATCTTTTATTTTTTCTGAGATATTCAATACAATACCGATGATATTATCACAAATATTCTTTTCAATGTACGTTACATCCAGATTATGATGAAGTAGTAGTTGCTTCCAATATGGTAATTCGAAAAAGATGCTTCGCTTTGTCCAATTCAGCTCAGCTTCAGTACGCTTTCGCTTGCGAGTATCTGATATTTTTTTAAATTGGACATTTTCAATGACTTCAAGTTATTCTAAAATTTTTGCTCCACTTAACTCCTTAGGTGGCGGACGTCAGTCGGACTTACCATCAAAATATTGATTATAACGGATCTTCCAAGAATGATTGACAGGAAGAAACCGCCAATGATCCATGAAACATATTTTCTGTCCGTGCTTTAAATGTAAGGAGGATACATCCCTATTGTATATTGGACATACAAGATATCCTTTGGTGCTCCATCCAGATAAGTTTTTATATGCAGAAAAATCATTTATGGTTCATAGAATTGAAGCCTGCAACTTAAAATTATTTCAACTCACAGAATCATATGTCTGTACCTCATTTTTTTATAGCTCTTTCAGATCATCGATGAAAGGTCATAGATATACATCAATTTTATTATCTAATACTTTTGGACCCAAAATCAATAGTGACATAAAAATAAATAGTTATTTCATACACTTCCAAGGTGACACATTACATACAACTAGCATCACAGGCCACATGCTGTAAGAGGTACTCAGATTGTCAAAGGGATTAAATCCATCTATCACTAGACTAAGCCGAATATTGCGTGGATCACTCGCAAAGTGCGGATTCTTAGTATCAAAGTCTTTCCACACTAAAGAGTCGGTCAGGTGGCTAAGTATGTTCTCCTCCGGAAGTCACTGCTCATAATGCCATCTTATTTTTTCAGCTGTCTTTGTGGACATATATAACTTTTGAAGTTTTGGGATCAATGAAAAATATCTCAGAATCTTTTGAGGTACTTCTTTACTTTTTTATTATCGATTTTGTATCTAGGCTCACCGTATTTTGAGCATTCAGTTGCTTGTTCGTTATCCATATAAAATAATATACAGTCATTTTTGCAGGTATGTATAGGAAATAGTCAAGTCTAATTTTTTGCATGTATATTTTTGCTTCAGAATATAATTTCAGAAGTCTCTCTCCATCGGAAAGAGCTGCTTTAATCAATGTTAAAATTTGATCAAATGACTTCTGACTCCATCGGTTCACGATTTTAATATGAAGTAATTTTATCAAAAACTATAACTTGAAAAACTTTGTACAATTTGGATAGAGTGGCTCTCGTGCACCCTTATAAGCTTTGTAAACTATTCAGAAGTCCCTTATACCTCAAATCGGATATTATGTTCATGATCAGAATTACTTTCAGATGTAGTAGTACTTATACATACATTTGAACAAGCATCTTGGTGTAAATCATCTAACAATTCTCCTATAGCACTATGTTCGACAGGTCCACCAGTATCACTATCATCTTCAGTATCATCATCGTCACACATCACTTCATTCAGATCACCCTCCCCATGCCATATCCAACAAGTATACTTCTTATCCATACCATATTGTAGCAGATGCTCCTCAATAAGTATTATGTGACGATATACCAAATTGACACATCTCTTATATGGACACTTTATCCGACTAGCACTGTCAGCCTTAAGCCGTGCAAACTCAATAAAATATCAAACTCCTTTTCGATATTCAGGCAAAAAAATATCTCTAACATTCATCTAATTTTTATTGATATCCATCTAATTACAAACACAAAATCATTAACAATCAAAATAAAGTTCAGTGGTATTCTGGATCCTGATCCGAATTTCAGATTGAATCGTGTTCCAAATTCCAGCCAAAATCTCAATCCAGATCCAAATCTGGATCACTTTATACAAAACAACACATATTAAAAAATACAGACTGAACAATAACACAAAAAATATGTTATATTAATTTAATAAAATAAAAATGCATGATCCTATCTATTTCAAATCATTACTAACAGATGTGGTCCTATCTCTTTCAAAAAAATAATAATCTCATTATTATTATTAGTGAATATTTCATCTCATTTGTGTAAAAATTTCGACAACATCTCTTCATGATTTTCTAAGTATATGATGTGGATATGGTGCCTATGCACTCTATCCACTATATACTCAGAGAACAATGGATAGATAACTACTGAATACCACATAATGAAATAAAATATCTACTATTAATAATAATATTATTATTATTTTTTAAAAAAATCCAAATACGGGACATCCAAGATTCGATCTCGATGAAGATTAACTCTTGAACGGAAATCTACGGCTCAATGCAATTTAACTACCATCTTTGAATATGCATTCGAAGATGGATTTTTAATTTATCAAAAAAAAATAACTTCATATTCATAAAAAATTTCAATAAAATTTTCTCTAAAATAAAAATATTTTTTTATATTTATAATTTTAGTAGCATACAAAACAGCACATAAAATAATTAAATTGTAATAAGTAACAGCATCGTGCATTGTGTTAGTGAAAAAAATAATTAATCAAATAATTAAATAATTTCAATAGTAATACTAAAAAATAATATGCAAAAAATATAATTAGTAAAATAATTAATCAAATAATATGTGTCCCCCTCCACACTGGCCCGACCCGGCCCAGCCCGCCCCGTCCCCATCCCAGCTAGCCTCAACCCCATCCACGCCGGCCCAGCCCCATCCTCGCTGGCCTCGGCTCGACCCGGACCCATCCCCATAGGCCTCGACCCGGACCTGAAACCGACCTGGCCTGGACCCGACTCGACCCGGCCCAACCCGCCCCACCCCGTCTCGGCCCGCCCTGCCGGACCGGCCCGACCCGCCGAACCGGCCCAGCCCGGTCTCATCCTCGGACCCATCCCCGGAGGCCTCGGCCTGACCCGGAGCCGACCCGGCCTGACCCACCCTAGCCCGACCTCATCCTTGGACCCATCCCGGGAGGCCCTGACCCGACCCGAAATTGACCCGGCCTGACCCGACCCCACCCGAAACCGACCTAGCCCGCCCCAACCCACCCCAGCCCGGTCCGACCCGACCCGACCCAGCCCGGCCCCATCCCCGCCCCGGCCTCATCTCCGTCAGCCTGGCCCCATCCACGTCACCCCGAGCCGGCCCACGCATCCCCATCCCCATCCCCGTCTCCATGCCCGCCGGCCCCGGCCCACCCATCCTCGTCCTCATGCTCGCCAGCCCCAGCCCCGTCCACGCCTGCCTGACCAGACCCACCTCGGCCCACCCGTCCACCTCGGCCCGACCCGGCCCACCCATCCCCGTCCCCATCACCGTGCCCGCCAGCCCCGGCCCACCTGTCCCCATGCCCGCCAGCCCTGGCCCCATCCATGCCGACCCTACCAAGCCCGACCCGACCCACCCATCCACGCCGGCCCGACTGGGCCCCGGCACCATCCACATCGGCCCGGTGGCCCGACAAAAGAACAAAAAAAAAAAGATGGATTACCGACGGTGGACGCAGGCGCCGCGAACCCGACCCTGTCCCCGTCGGCGTCTCCCCCATCCCTGACAGCCCATCGATGGCCCGAGAGCCCCTTGAAAAAAAATAACAAAGAAATCTTACCTTATCGACAGACGCGACTGCGACAGCGATGGCGATCGAGGACGGCAACGACGGCGAACTCGACAGTCGGGAGAAGGGGCAGAGCAGAGAGGGGGATGCGGGGGGAGCACGTGAAAGCACAGTAGGGGGTATCGGGGAAGAAAATGGGTTTCATATGGGACTTGATGGGATGCGGTGTATTAGCGACGAAAATTTTCATCGCTAATAAAAATGTTCATCATTAATAATTTAAATAAAAAAATAATTTTCAATGAAAAAAAAATTCATCGCTAATAATCTTATTGACGACGTAACTATTTTTTGTCATTAATGATTTTCATCAAAAAAAAATTTCTGCTGAAAAAATTATTCCCCCCCCAAAAAATATTATTGGTGATGAAAATATAGGAATTGTCACTAATAAATTTTTAACAATGGAAACTTTTCATTGCTAATAGTTTAATTTTCATCATTAATTAAATTATTAGCGATGAAAAATCTTTTTCGTCGCTAATAATTACTAAAATAAGAAATTCTCATTTTTTAAAAAACTTTACGTTAAATTTTTTCTTTTTTTTTGTTTTTAAAATATTATGGCAAGTTCAAAAGATTCTAATGGTCGACAAATACGAGGATATTTAAAAATTTTGAGAAATAATATTAAAGCATACAGCTTGAGATCCTCAAATTTTATGTTATAGATAAGATGAAAATGGATAGAATAAAGCCATTATAAATGTAAAACTCTTTTTCTAGCATCCAGCCTTGCTGTTCAAGAACGTCGGCAGCAGAAGGTAATTTTCAGACGTTGTTGCCCTTCTGAGATAATGATACTGCCGTCTTCCATAACATAGCTCCACCTTAATCGGCCATACCTACTATTAACAAAAACCTTATCAGGGATAGTGTTGTTTAGCTTGGCTGCTTATTCTGTTATTTATGCTTAATGTAGGCATTTTTCTAAGCTTCGGAACCATGAATTAGACAAAGAACCAGATTATCAGTTTAAAATTTTTTAGATTAAAGTTTTGATTAGATCCCTAGTATTTTAAATTGTGTATAATCGGATGCATATGGTTAGATGATCCCATCTAGGCCTTGAAGTGACCAACATGTGCTTGTGGCTTGCAACTTTGAATCCAATTAAGCATTTGTTTAGATAGTTGGATCTAAAATTCTATGAGAAGCATGAGCCAACCACCAAATATATAAAATTATAAGGTGAGCTTGGCCTATTTTACCATTGTCTGGGATTGATTTTTGAGTTTCATAATATTTTGGATCCAACCATTCAAATAGATCCTAAATTAGAATTAATTAAGTTTTTGTTAAAAAAATAATTTTTTTAAAATATTTTTTAATATTATTTTTTTCTTATATTACTACATATTGATCTTAATATTCTACATACTTTTCTTAAGCACATATTATTTTTTAAAAACTATCTAATATTTATTTTTATAAATATAAAAAAAATTACTATAATTATCTAAACATCCTTCAATAAAAAATTTTGTATCGCTAATAATCTGTAATTTATAAATTTTTAAAATTTTTTATTTTTTTCAAATATTAGCGATAAAAATTTTTCATCGTCAATAGTAGATTATTAGCGATGAAAATTGATATTTTATCGTCAATACTTATTATTTATGATGTAATATTTTTATCATAAATAATTTATAATTTTTAAATTTTTAAATTTTTATATTTTTTTCATATATTAACGATAAAAAATTTTCATCATAAATAATATAGTATTTGCAATAAAAATTTAGTTTTTATCATCAATATTTTATTATTTATGATGTAAAATTTTTATCATAAATAATCTATAATTTTTAAATTTTTAAAATTTTTTATTTTCTTTCATATATTAGCAATGAACTTTTTTATCATAAATATTCTGAGTATTGGTGATAGAAATTGACCTTTCATCGTCAATACTTCATTATTTATGACATAATATTTTCATCATAAATAATTTATAATTTTTAAATTTTTAAATTTTTTTATTTTTTCTCATGTATTAGCAATGAAAAATTTTTATCAAAAATAATATAGTATTTATGATAAAAATTTAGTTATTGTCACCAATACTCATTATTTACAATGTAATATTTTTATCATAAATAATCTATAATTTTTGAATTTTTAAAATATTTTATTTTTTTTCATGTATCAGTGATGAAAAATTTTTATAATAAATAATTTAGTTTTTATCATCAATACTTCATTATTTATGATGTAATATTTTTGTCACAAATAATTTATAATTTTTAAATTTTTAAAATTTTTTATTTTTTTCACATATTAGAGATGAAAAATTTTTATCATAAATAATTAGGTATTTATGATGAAAATTTAATTTTCATTGCCAATACTAGATTATTTATGATGTAAAATTTTCATCATCAATAATCTTTAATTATTAAATTTTTAAAATTTTTAATTTTTTTTCAAATATTAATGATGAAATTTTTTCATCGTAAATAACAAGTATTTGTGATAAATATTAATTTTTCATCATAAATACTTTTATTATTTACGATGAAACTATTTTTATTGTAAATATTTGAAAACTTAAAATTAAAATAAATATTTTATTATTTGCGATGATTAAGTTCATCGCAAATAATATGTAATTATGATAAAATTTTATTTTCATCACAAATATGCATCTATTTATGATGAAAAATAATTTTTATTGTAAATAATTCATTATTAGCGATGAATTTAGTTTTTTATCGTAAATATCCTTATTAACGATAAAAGATATTTTTATCGTCAATAAATTTATTGTAAAAACTATCTTTTCTTGTAGTGAGTCTGATGTCTCTGATGCATGCCACATGGCGAAATTCAATTGCACGAGAATTCAATCCGGATCATTGGTGAGTAGTATATATAGATCTCTTCTGCAATTCTTTCTCCCTGTTTATATAGTCGAGTTTCTGTTGCCCTTTGTTGTTGCAGCCGTCAGAGGAGGATTCTCTGATCACCACCATCTTCTCTTGTGCTAGCAGCTTTCAGATCCTCAAAGCCCCATTTCTATTTGGTCATCTGTCTCATTTTGTTTTCTTTGTTTTTCATTTATTTGTTCAATTTTTTGGCTATTTCCCTCCTTTTTTTTGCCTCCTCAGTTTCCTTTATACACTTCTCCTCTCCTTTTCTAGGGCTTCTTATGGCAACAAGGTCAGAGGTGAAAACCATCATGGCGGCCAAGGTGGTCCTCAATTGCCACCTCTCCAAGCCAGGTCTGAGGATACTTCTTGGGCCACTGCCGAGGCCAACTCTTCATCTGGGCACCAGTCCTCTAAATCCCATGGCTCAGGGAGTCTTGTGCATGGGTTCAGAGACTCCTAGGCCCGAGCAATAAGGAGTTAGGCATTATTGAGGACAATCTCAGAAGATTTCAAACTGAGTTTTTAATTCCTTCATTTTTCTGACTGGAGGTTCCTAATTGGGAATGCTGAGTTAACGATGCTCCGGAGGGGTGAGTCACCTTGTACAAGGAGTCCATTTGAGCTAGCATTCATCTTCCCCTCTGCACTTTTGCTAGCAATATCTTAGACTTTCATAGGATTCTCCCAACTCATATCACTCCGAACTCTACTTAGGTGATCGTAATTTCATAATTCTTTGCAATTAGCTCAGTATCCCTCTAAGGTGCTCGCTTTTTAGAGCGATGTTCATCTTGATGAAGTACCTCCATGAAAAAGGATGGTGTTACTTTTCTCTCCAGAATAGGTGCAAGTTCATCACGACACTCCCCTCTTTGATGGATGGCTGGAAAAGACATTTTTTCTTGTTTCTTCACCCTTGGGGCTTTAACTGGATTTGGGACGATCCTCAGTTTTCTCTAAATAAGGATAAGTTGATTCTTTCCAAGGATGAAGAGGATTATCATACTTTGCCCTGTGCTGAAATATTGGAATTAAAAAAACTGATGACCGAACAGACTCTTTATGATGTCGGCATTAGTCTGGCACTGTCTCAGGGTATGGTTGATTCTTTTTAACTTAAAAAATTATCTCATTGATGGATTTTGTACTAACCATCTTTCCTCAATTTTATAGTGATGAGGCCGATGCTCGAATTGATCAAGTTGGCACTAAAGAAAAGGTCGGGCTTCTCCGAGGGGGAGTCCTCATCGAATAAGCCAAAGTGGTCCCAACCATCGACTCCATCTCCAACCCCTGCACCGTCAGTGGGGATGTCAAGCGTAGATACTTTGGAGATCGACAACGAGCCAATCATCGCCATGCTGCTAAGGTTGGCTCCATTGTCCACTCCAGAGTCGGTCCAAGCTCTAGCTCCTCTTGTAAGGTGAACCCCTTATCTGCTTAGTCCAACATCGCTGCCTCTCTCTCCAATGGTGCCGACCCTCTTGATAAGATCTGAGGTGGATCCCTCCTCATCTAGGACCGAGGAGGGATTTATTACCTTAGCGAAGAGAGTGGGGAGTAGCAACTCCACCCTTCGGGATCATCAAGGTGCTCAGAAGCTAATAAAAATGGTGCTGCTTCCATCCCACTAGATAAGAAAGAGAGCCCCTCCATTGGACGAGATGGTGGGCACCTCCCACACATGTCTTCTCAGGATAAGTTTCTACTTCTGTTTCCATTTCTATCCATTGTTCAACCAAAGACCCTGACTTATCTTTTTTTTTTGTGCAATTGGCGCATGACATTACCATCCTCGGTGAGGACCTCATCGAGTTCAACCAAGTGAAACTCTCACTCGAGGAGAAGCTTCGGCCTCTGAGGCCCGACAAAAGCCACCGATAAGGTGAGAAAGGCTATCGAGGATGAAGCCTCTCAAGTAGGTTCGAGCTCCTGGCAGTTCAGGAGAGAGTCAAAACCCTGGAAGGCATCGTCACTATTGAATATGGGGCTTAAAGATGCATCGACAGAAGGTGGCTAAGCTCGAGGAGGCACTGGAGTTTAGTGAGGTAGCGATCAAGGCTATCGAAGAAAAGAAAAATTAATCGAGACCTGGGCCAAGGCAGAGAAGTCAAAGGTGGTCACCAAGGTGAAGCTCAAGGCTATAGAGAAATTCAAAGCCTCTAAGGATTTTGAGACTAAAGTCACTAAAGACTCATTAGTGGCATACAAGTATGGGTTTGAGGCCTGCAAGGCATGGATTGCTTGATTGTTTCCAAGAGTTGACATCAATCACCTCCAATCCAAGGACAGCAATGATGACGCCAAGGTGGATTCGATCGTATCAACTGTCCCAGCTGCCAAGGTTCTAGCTTCTGAGTTCATCATCGAGGTCAATGCTAAGCTCCTTGCTGAGCTTGCTAACAAGGACATTGTTGAGCCCACATCCGAGGATGCCACCTAATCATTGTATTTTTGTTTTTCTTTTGTTTCGTGTAATGAACTTTTCCTAAGTAATGAAATGAATTTCTCTTCATCATATTCTGATGTGTTTGTTTGTTGGCTCACTTAAATCTTTAGGGTCGAGTAACTATCCAATCAGAAGTTTGCCGATTCGGTTTGCTGACTAAGTTGGATTCAAAGTAGAGTTTGATGGCTTGGATAAATTTCTAAAGCTGCATCGTCCGAAGTCGATTCTTGGTGATAAATATCACCAAGTCAATAGTGTCATCTTCATCCAACCAAACATAAAGTGGTTGAGAAGATTCCAACAAAGGATTTTGTGGAGGTCCTAATATGGATCAGGATATCTTCCTATGATCAATACTTTACTGATCCTTTATTTGGAGGTCTTAGCCATAATCGAGATATCTCTATGAGGTTGATGCTTTCCAACCTAGTCATTGGGGTCCAAACCAAGGTCTGGATATCTCAGATAAGATTTTATCCGACCATCTTTTCCCAAAGATCAAGGCATGGCTCAATCACTACAAAAAAACTGACTACTAGCGATGGCTAATTATCATCGCTAATAGTCAATTTGCCGTCGCTAATGCGAGCCATTGCTAAAAATTTATCAAAAATATCTTAGTTGCTAATTGCTATTATTCGCGATGGCAAAACCGCCGTCACTAATAAAGATAATTAGCGACGGTATTAGCGACAAAAAAATTATCGCTAATAATTTTAATTTTTCTCAATTAAACTAATAAAAAATTATTAGTGATGGCATCTTTATCGCTAATACTGTCGCTAATAATTTTTTAATTTTTTTAAAAAAATTAAAAAAATATTAGCGACAGCAGTAAAGTCGCTAATACCATCTAATAGTTTTTATTTTTTTTTAATCTCAAAAAATTATTAACGATGGCAGTTTTCATCGCTAATACCATCCTTAATTATTTTTATTTTTTTTTAATTTTAAAAAACTATTAGTGATGATAATTTTTGTCACTAATAATTTTTATTTTTTAAAAAAATTATAATTAAATATTTTAAAATATACTTTAATCACAATAACCAGTAATAATATTTTTTAAAATTTATTATAAATAAGATAATAATTATTTAATATAATCATAAATATAAAATTAATTATATTATATTAAAGATATAAATTATATAATTTTACATTCAGATATTGCTTTACAAGTATAAAAATTGCATATATGTCAAAAAAATCTTATACTCATTGTCTTTCTCATCCTCTTCCTACTCTTGTACGTCCTCTCCAATAGCGGGTGGCTGAGATTTGGATGTCCCAACATCCTATAACGATAAAAAATAAAATATTAATAAGTTTTGATACGAAAGCATATGTGTTGATACGAAGATATATATTTCTATATACTACTCCGATTCTCAAACAGATTATTCTTACACATTCTATTTAATGATACAGAGGTATAAATACCCTCGATCCATCATTTGGATAGCTAGATTAAATTTTTATCCCTAGATTCTATTTTTAAATTATTAATAAGTTTCGATAAGAAAGCGTATATGTCGATACGGAGGCGTGTATTTTGATATACTACTCCGATTCTCAAACAGATTGTTCTTACATATTTCATTCGATGATACGAAGCTATAGATATCTCTGACCCATCTTTTGAATAGTTAGATTAAATTTTTACCTCTTAGATCTTATTTTTAAATTATTAATAAGTTTTGATACGAAAGCATATATATCGATACGGAGGTGTATATTTCGATATATTACTCTGATTCTCGAATAGATTATTTTTACATATTTTATTAGATGATACGGAGCTATAGACACCTCCAACCCATCATTTAGATTGTTAGATTGAATATTTATCTTCTATATTCGATTTTTAAATTATTAATAAGTTTCGATATAAAAGCGTATATGTCGATATGGAGACGTGTATTTCAATATATTATTTTGATTCTCGAACAGATTATTCTTATATATTTTATTCAATAATATGAAGCTATAGACACTTCCAACCCATTGTTTAGATCATTAAATTGAATTTTTACCTCCTAGATCTTCTTAACGGACTTAAATTTTGATACAGAAGTGTATCTTTTGATATACTCCTCCGATTCTCAAACAGATTGTTCCTACATATTTTATTCGATGGTATGAATCTATAGATATCTCTGACCCATCAATTGGATGGTTTCATTCTAAATTATATAAGAAAAAAAACTTTAATTGCTCATAGTGATATCTTGATGAATGACATGAATAAAAAAATGCCTTAAGCTCAACAAACTCTTCCCTCCTCTCCTTCTCCTTCTTCTCAAGCTCTGCCAATAAAGCATTGATTCTTTCTAGAGCCCTCTATTCCCTCGCTCACACTATCTATAGGTCTTCCTTGATTTTAGTTAACTGCTCTTCTAGCCTCACACAATTCCTCTTAGATTTCTCAAGATCCTCATATGTGATGAGCTTCTGGACCTCTGACTCCCTGTGCTTCTCCTCCAGCGAAGCACTCCACCTCTCAGTGATGGCCTCCACCTGGGCATCCAAGCTCTTATATTTCACATCCAAAATGCCACCTCTATCTGCCCTCATCCTCCCAATCTCGATCTTAAGGGATTTGTCCCGCAAACTTAGAATCACCGCGACCTTCTCATACTTTGACTTTCGAAATGAGGACTCCAAGAAGAAGATGAGATCCTCAATGGAGAAGCGCTCGAGATCAGGAGAGAAAATCTTGAAGCCATCGATCTCCCATCATGGCCATTTCGGTGTGGAAGCCCTAGTGTCGTTCTTCTGGTTCGTGCCCATCTACACCATGATTGTGAATGGAGATGACAAGCACTCTGATGAGGATGCTTTAAATCCTAACCCTCATTGGAAAATTTTTAGCAAAATTGGAGAGAAATAAAGGGGCCGAGGGGAGAGGAATTTTAAGGATTTTTGGATGGTTGGTCTTACCCAAAAATCAAAATCCTTTCGAGGTGGCTGAAGGCGAGAACAACCCTTCGGGGCTGGGGTGATGGCTTGGGGATGCGGCCATGGAGATGAGGGTGCCAGGATGAGGCCATGGGAAGGCGATGCAAGTCGGGGCAGCAGGGTTAGGCCGGTGGGGTATGGATCGTAGCCCATTGTTTGGATCGTTAGATTGAATTTTTATCTCCTAGATCTCTGCTCCGGACTTAAGTTTCTATATGGGGGTATATCTTTCGATATGGAGATGTTTCTTTCGATACACTCCTTTGATTCTCAAATAGATTATTTCTATACATGTCATTCATTGATATGGAGCTATAGACATCCCCAGCCCATCAATTGGATGGTTAGATTGAATTTTTAACCCCTAGATCTCCTTCTCCAACTCAAGCCTAAATATGTGAAGCTTCTAAATATGAAAACTTAAAATAAATAAAAAAATTTACTAATTAAATTATCTAATATAATGGTTGAAACAACGAGCCCAGCTGGTCATATAGTTATAGATCTTGAAGAATCTCCATGACCATATCGCGGACGGCATCTAGGAAGCTTTGAGGTCGCTGGCTCAGAAGCCTCTACACGACCCCCTCCACGTGTGCATCACTCCAAGTCTGGGAGGTCAAGGTCTGTGAGAATGTCGAAGAGTATCAAATAAAAAAATTGTAAGATTTTACTAATCATGTAAAATAAATTTCAAATAATTATCTTTTATCAAAAATTTCTAACTTTGTATTATGTCCAAATTTAACTCCTTTACCTTTTCCCCACCCTCTTTTCTTTCCAATTATAGAATCTCTTACCAAGACAAATAAAATAAACCAGACAATTAGGTATTATTTATAAGTAAAAGTTAGGAAACAAAATAAAATTTTTAGACAAATATCACCATGGCTACTTGCATCAACTGAAGGCTCAGATTATGGTGCTTTTCAATTATTGCTTCATTACTAGGTCTAATCATATCCAAGTAATGGCTTTCAATCAGAATATCCTAGATAATTTGTTGCACAAAATAATAGCACTATCATATATAGTGGTGCTACAGTAAAAAACATGACAGAATTTAACAAAAATGTACTATAGAAGCATATATCTTACTGTGATTTCCAATAATAACCTCTCGCAAAATGGAGAAGTGAATTTCATGACTAGCAAGAGCAAGCGTAATGAGGTCAGCATGCTACCAGAGATATAACACTTAAACCAAATTAGGAGATCAAGGTATATTTTGTTAAAAAATTCTATATGCAGAAGATCTGTAGTGTCTTAGATTCTTATACCAGACCATATACGCAATGATGCAAATTCGGATTGTAACCAAGAAGGTTGCATTGAAGCCATATAAATGCTATGATTGTGTTCTCCTTCCCTAGGAACATTAGCATCGGATAGTATGACCTTCAAAATTCAACATATCAAAAACTAGTATAAGCAAGAATATCTTTTTCACCAAATTTAGAAAGATGATATCTGAGAATGAATATGGATACCTTAACTTTATACCATGTTTATAAAAGCAGACCAACACATTATCATGTACTACTAGATGAAAATTATTTTTTTGTTGATACATTGCAGATGCTAACTGACAATCTTACATAACATCTGATCTCTCTGATGGAGGATCGACATCGGTTGGCAGGTCTAGAAATAAGTCTATCGTAGATCAAGGACAACGTTAAAGAAATTATATATGGATGACAATGTAAGATTTAATTATATAATTATGGATGGCAATACAAGATTTAAAATAATATATTTTATTGATCAATAATCTAATGGTCTGTAACTAAGTTAATTGAAACAGAAAAACTATTGTAATTGATATGCCTCAAGTCTAAACCGACACGGAGGGATATATTTTAATATACTGTTTCGATTTTCAAACAGATTATTCTTACACATTTCATTCGATAATACGGAGCTATAGATACCTTCGACCCATCTATTGAATAGTTAGATTGAATTTCGATCTCCTTGTACCCATCCTTACTGTCTCAAGTCTAAAATTTAAAAATAGTACTTAAATCAGAAAACAACAAAGTAAACAAAAAAAAGAGGAAAAGAAGAAGGCTCAGATCTGCCATTGAAAAATAAGACATTGCAAGTTCCTCTGCACCTATAACCATGAGGTGGCTGCAAGTAGTTATCTGTGATGTAACAGACCATCCAAGCTTGCCCTGCAACTATAACAATAAGAATAGAAATGTATCACCTCCATCGATCTCTCTCTAAACTCTTTAGGTGCATCTTGCACAAACAGTCATCGTAGTCTCCCCGAGCCCTCCACCCCTATCCGAGCCCAATCTGAGCGTGCAAGGCATGCCTCAGCCCCATGTTTGTAATGCTGCTCGGCACCTTCCTTCGATCTGAGCGCTCTGCATGCTAAGACCCAAGTTCCATGCTTTTAATTAATTAATTAATTAATTAATTACCTAATTAATTAATTAAATTAAATTACCTAATATTAATTAAATTAATATTTAATTAATTAATTTTTTAATATCTAATATACTTAATTAATATAATTTAAATAAAAAAAATTAACTTCTAACGACGGCATTAGCCGTCGCTAATACTCACAAAAGGCGGGCTACTGCACAGGGATTGAGGCGTGAGGGGATGGCTTTGGGGGTGGGACGTCGGCTTGGGGATGCGACCATGGGGATGAGGTCACGGGAAGGCAGCACGGGTTGGGGCTATGAGGTCGGGCCGATGGGGCAGGTGCCAAAGGGTCGAGACGTCAACTCGAAGATGCGGTCGTGGAGACGAGAGCATGGGGTCAGGCCGACGGGGTAAGGGCCACAGGATCGGGGCGTGGGCTAGGGGCAGCGAGGCAGGTGCCTTGAGGTCAGATTGGTGGGGTTGGGAAGGCGACTCAGAGATGCAGCCGTAGAAACGAAGGCACGGGGACAGGGCCATGGGAAGGCAGCACAGGTCAGGGCCGCAGGATCAGGCCAGCGAGGCAGGGTCGCGGGTTGGGGGCAGCGGGGCAAGGGCCGCGGGGTCGGGCCGGCAACGTCGAGGCTAGCGGGGTTAAGGTGGCCGTGGGCATGGAGGCCCGTGGGCTCGGGGCCACGGATCGAGCCGATGATGTCGGGGCCGGTGGGGTGCGGGTAGCCGTGGGCATGAAGGGATGCGGGCTCGAGGCCGTGGGGTTGAGCCGACGATGTTGGGGCCGATAGAGTTGAAGCAGCTGCAAGTATGGAAAGACGCAGGCTCGAGGCCGCGGGATACTGGAGGGATGGGACAGGGAGGGAGGAAAGGGGAGAGGAGGGAAGGGGAGAGGATGAGGGGTGTTGAGGGGTGTTTGGACACCGACAAGAGGAGGGAAGGGGAGAGGATGAGGCACGCCGCAGGATGCTGGAGGGATGGGGTGGATAGGAAAGGGAAGAGGAGGGAAGGGGAGAGGATGAGGGGGGTTTGGGCTAGAGGAGGGAAGGCGAAAGGATGAGGCACGCACGGGGAAAATTTTTTTCCCCCACGATGGGTGAAAGTGGCGGTAAAATTATTAGCAATGGCATTCTATTGCTATAAACATATAGTCGTC
The DNA here is from genome assembly GCF_000442705.2 of Elaeis guineensis. Classification (NCBI taxonomy): domain Eukaryota; kingdom Viridiplantae; phylum Streptophyta; class Magnoliopsida; order Arecales; family Arecaceae; genus Elaeis; species Elaeis guineensis. The sequence goes on along the minus strand of NC_025994.2, from coordinate 1,983,029 downwards.
GCTAATATTTCTATCAAAAAAAAATATTTTTTATAATTTTTTAAATATTTTTTTCAAAATCAATAGTGATGGCAAATACATCTATCACTAATAACTATTGATAATTAATTAATTTAATTATAATTATAATCAAAAAAAATTTAAATTTTAAATTTATTAGCAACGGTATTTGCCATCGCTAATAGTCAGTCGATGGCAAAAATGTCGTCACTAAAAATTATTGCTAATACTCCTTTTCGTTGTAAGTTTTATGCTTCACTACTATAATAAGGGCCTATGGCAGTGGTTGCATAACTGCCATAATAGACCTATAGCAGCGGTTATTACGCAATCACTGCTATAGAGGTAGAATATAAAATTTTTTTCTATTTTCTCTGAATATATATAATTTTAAAATTTAAAGTTCATTTTCATCATTCATTATCTAAATAATTATCACTAAAGTATTGTCACAAAAGACCATCTCGATCTATAGCCCTAGCTATGTTGATCAATAAAATTTAATTTCGACGGTCACGAACGACCTCATGATGATCAAATAGATAGAGACCACCGATAGGTCCAAAAATTTATGACAATAATTTTGATGATATTTATAGTATACTATCAAAATTTTATTTTATTCAGATATCATTATCATGGTTAATTTAGCATGAGATGATTTCAATCATTAAATAAAAAATAAATGATCAAAAGGTCAAACGATATCCGATTATAACATAATTTTTTAAATAAATAATCTTTACTACTATTTTGATCATTTATATGATGGTGATCGTAAAATTCAAACCACACATATATGAACATTCTAAAATTATATATTTTTTGATACTCATTCTTAAGGTGTTTAAGTAATTATACTAGCACTTTTGTAAGATCTATTTAACATGGATGGTTTATATATGTATGATTTAGATTTTACAATCATCATCATATAAATAATTAAAATAGTAATAAGGATCATTTATCTAAAAAATCATCTTAATCGGATATCATTTGATCTTTTGATTATTCATTTTTCATTTAACGATCGAAATCATCTCTTGCTAAATTGATCATGATATGATGTCCGATTGAAATAAAATTTTGATAGTATACTATAAATATTATTGAAATCATCATTATAAATTTTTGGATTCATCGATGATCTCTATCTATTAGATCATTATGTGGTAGTTTGTGACCGTTGAAATCAAATTTTATTAATCGACATAGCTAGGACTATCAGATCGAAATGATTTTTTGTGATGATACTCTAACGATAATTATTTAAATAATAAATAATAAAAATGAGCTTTAAATTTTAAAATTATATCATATTTAGAAAAAAATAAAAAAAATATCGTTAACGATGATGCTCTATAATACTCTTTTCGCTGTCTCTAATACTTTTAATAAATCAAAAAAAAAAAGATGGCTAAAGCCGTCACTAATATACTTTTTTAATATTATTTTTAAACAAAACTATTTATTCCATCGCTAATAATGATAAAATAAAATTTTAAAAAATAAAATTATCTTTTATTAGCGACAGTAAAAAGCTATCGCTACTAACCTTTTATCTATCACTAATAATCATAACACCAAATTTAAAAAAAAATAAAATTACTTTTTATTAGAAATGGCTTATGCACCGTCTCTAATAACCTTTCTCCATCGCTAATAATCATAAAACTAAATTAAAAAAAAAAGTAAAATTATTTTTTATTAGCGATGGAGAAATGTCATTGCTAATAAACATCTCTAATATCAATTATTAGAGATGATAGAACTACCGTCGGTAATACCGTCTCTAATATTTGTTATTAAAAATGGCAATATCGTCATCGATAATGCTGTTGCTAAAACCTATTATTACCGACGGCAAAAATGCCATCACTAATAGCTATGGCTAATACTCAATTTTCTTGTAGTGAATTGTCTAAAGCTTATCCTTTGGATGCCTTCAATTGTTCCTAATATTTTTATTAATGGGCAGCTAAAGCCGACTTTAATAAACTTTTACTTAGTCGTTTTAACAAGAAATCTATATAGAAACTTGGGAAAAACAACTTTATCGATTTAAGAATGGATATACAATTTACGTTCTCAGGTTCTCATGATTCCATGCCCGAGGAATGGAGGTACCATCAAGGCCTTCAATTTTATAACCCTCGATCTAATGACTTTGATGATTTTGTAGGGTCACTCTTAGTTTGGGCCTACTTTATCATGTTCTATAGATTTAGACACCTTAGCTCAGTGGAGGACGAGATTGTCTGGTTAGAATATCTTTGATTTGACTCATGCATTGTAGTAATAGGCTATCCGTTGCTAGTATGAAGTCATTTTGATTCGAGCTTATTCTTTTATAATTTCTTACAGCAAGTCTAAGCTCGTTCAGAGTCAACTCAAATTCTCCTACTCATCATAGTGCTCTACCTTGGTTATTGGCATTCCAATTTCAATGGAGATGACTGCTTCGGCACCAAAAGTGAGGTTGAAGGATATCTCCCTATTAGGAGTCCAAGGAGTCCTTCAATAAGCCTAGAGCATATTACAGAGTTTCTCGACTCAAAGCCCTTTGGCTTAATCAAGTCTTGACTTTAATCATTGTAGGATTGTGTGATTTGTCATCTCAGCTTCTCCATTAGACTGTGGGTGGCCAACCGAAGTGAGCCTGTGGTCACTATGAAGTTCTAAACAAAACTCTCTGAACTTTGGATTATCAAACTATCAACTATTATCGATAATGATGGCTTATGGCAAGCTGATCTGACATATAATGGTCTTTCAGATAAAGTCCTAAACCTTCTCCATAATTTTTGCTAGAGGTTTGGCTTCAACCCACTTAGTCAAGTAGTCAGTCATGAAAATCAAAAACTTCCTTTGACTAGTTGCCTGTGGGAATGGTTCGAAGATGTCGACTCCCCATATGGCGAAAGGCCATGAAGCAATAATTGGTATAAGCTACATTACTGACCTCCATTAGATATTGGCATATTTCTAACACTGTTCATATTTTCTAATGAGATTAGTCATATCTGGCTGCAGGGTCAGCCAAAAGTATCCTTGTCGAATCACCTTATAAGCCAGCAACCTACCTCCCAAGTGATTACTATAGATCTCTTCATGAATCTCTCGAAGCGCATAATCCACCTTGGTTGGCCACAGATACTAAAGTACGAGTATCGAGAATGATTTTTTATAAAATCTTCCTTCTAGGTAGATAGCAAGGGGCTTAGCATTTAATCTTCCAAGCCTCGATAAGGTTTGGTCAGTAAATTACCATCGAAGAGATAGTCGATGAGAGGATCCATCCAACTTGGTGCATGTCTAACCTGTAGGACAGTTGGTTCTTTTTTAATACTTGATTTCTTTGGATGCTCGATGAAGACCCATCTATTGAAGTCAGAGTATCCTAAGGTGGCAAGATGAGATAGTGCATCTGCTGTGCAGGATCCGGTACCACATGATGTAGTCGAAAGAAAGAAGAAATACAATAAAAAATATGATACAAATACGTAGTCAACCTCAAACCTACCTCCACGGGGCGTGCAAGCTTCACTATGAGAGAATAAAACAAAATCAATACAAGAAGAACTCACCACTCAATCCTTGTATAGGAGTCTCTCAATAAAAAACTTCAAAACTCTTATAAAAGCTCTCTAAAATTGCTTTTGAAGTCTTTTTATACCTTCAAAATGTCACAAGCTATCCAACGCAATAAATGGCTCATCAATTGGAGCTATATAGGCTTCAAAATCTCAAAAATACTGTTATGATAAGAATATTGAGTTCCAATCAACTTTAGAACCATCCGTGACCGTCCGATCATGATCAACTCGTACCAGAGCTGTGTGATCATATACTACAGCCTCTGATCATGCCTGATCGCATCTGAATTGAGTTCCAACCATTCGATCATGACCGCATGCGATCTGGACCGTCGAATCATGTACAAATGTCCCTGGATCGTGCATAGACCATGTGATCAGTCCACGTAGCTTCCATGGACTGCCCAGCATCCTGCGGACCATGGTGGACTGCGTAGGGCACTGGGCCGGCCCTGTGCGTGCCTGCACTGGGTCGGCCTATGCCCTAGGCCACACGCACTTGCGCACATGCACGTTCATCAGGCCCGACTGTACCACCATCGGCCTCCACCACCTCATGCATCGTGCCACCTATTTTGAGCTTCTTTTGTATGTATTTTCATCGTCTGGACTCTGTTTGTGCTGTTCTTAGGCTCGTTGGATTTTGTTCGTCGTCTTAGACCTCGCTGTGGGCTTAGTGTGGATTGAATCTTGAGGTATCAAATCTCAACAATCTCCATCTCGACTCGATATTCAGCCTCTACCTACCTTTAAGAGCCTATGATCCATCTCGCCCCCATATCCTGGGGCATGCCTGCTGTCTCATGGATAGACAAACGTGCGAGTCGAACCAGACCGCTCGATCCTACCTCCATCGTGGGCTGTGTCCACTTTGATCAAAGATCTGCTTGGAAAAGTCTCCTGCGGCAATAGAAACTTCACTCTACGATGTCGCCTCTCATCCTCCCGACTCTCCCGTCTAGTGCCCAATCCACCTCCACCTGGAGCTCCACCTCGCTCTGGGCTCCTCCTAGCTCCCAAAGCTCCACCTCGCATTGGGCTCTTTGCTAGATAGTAATGTTCTCTCATCCTCTTTTTTCTCTCCAGAATAACCCTATCACTGTACAACACCTTCAAAATTTTTTCACCAGCTACCATCTTGTAGCCTCTCGAATCCAGTCTGCTCGGTGAGATAAGATTTTTTTTGAAATTGGATAGTTATCGAATTTCTCTCAATCTTCTCATTGTACCATCATATATCCTCCAGCTGACCATCCCGATGCCTCTGATCGCATAGCTCGATCCATCCGACAGATAAATAGTATCCTCACTGCTCTCTAGAGAGTCAAACTGCATCTCTCTGCAACATACATGATAGGTGCATGCAGAATCTAAAATTCACTACTGGAAAGAAGTAGATACCTCATCAAATATCTCTAGGATATCATCTTCTGACTCGCTACTGGCTGTCACTATAGTAACCCTCGTCCGATCTCTAAGTTGAGGGCAATCTCTGGCTAGATGTTCTAACTCGTCACATCGATAATATCTGATCTTGCTCAAGTCCCTTGTTCAAAACTTAGACCGTCCTTGTTGCGATCTTCTGTCGCTCCATCTACCACCTCCTACTCCTTCAGAAACCACCAAAGCTGAGCTGCCGCCTCTTAAGCTCGAAGCTGGGTTCTTCTTCTTGAGAACTTCATTCTGGAGAATCATCGTAGTGACCCCCGTCCATCTTGATGGTGCTCTTCTCTACTAGAAGAGCAGTCATCAAAGACTCATACGAAAGGAAAAGCGATGCTAGCAAGACCAGTGCCCTAGTCTTCTCCTCAACTTTCTTGTCAATTCTGAGAAGGTCGGCGAGGATCTTCTGGAAGTGATTGAGATGCTCCTGTATGCTCTATCCCTCAGTCATCCACAGCTGGTAGAACTGCCTCTAGAGGAATAGGATATTGGTGAGAGATTTCATCATATACAACTTCTCGAGCTTCGACCATAATATCATCAGGAAAGTCTTATCAAGCACATGGATCACCATCTTATCTACTATATACAAACAGATCGTACTCACCGCTTGCATCTGGAGCCACCTCCAGTCATGCACCTCCATAGTAGTTGGCTTCTCACACAAGAGAGCATCGATCAACCCTTGCTGGATGAGCACGTCCTTCACCCTTGCCTGCCATAAGGAGAAATTACTCTTTCTATCAAATTTGTTGATCTCCACCTTAATTATGCCTCTTCTCTATCTTCCATCTCGATCACCATCGTTGCAACTTATGCTCTGGTATAACCTTGCTCTGATACCAATCATTGTGCAGGATCCGGTACCACATGGTACAACAGAAATAAAGAAGAAATATAACATAAATACATGGATCGGCCTCAAGCCTACCTCCACGGGCATGCAAACTTTATTATGAGAGAATAAAATAAAACTAATATAAGAGAAACTCATCACTCAATCTTCGTACAAGAGTCTCTCAACAAGAAGTCTTAAAAGCCTCATAAAAGCTTTTTGAAATCTCTTTTGAAGTCTTTCTGTACCTCTAAGATATCACCAGTTACCCAACGCAACAAACGGCTCATCAATCAGAGCTATATAGACTTCAGAATCATAAAAATACTGTTACAATAAGAATATTGAGTCTCAATCAATCTTAGAACCATCCATGACTGTTCGATCGTGATCGGCTCACACCAGAGCCATCCAATCGTACACTACAGCCTCTGATCATGTCTGATCATGTCCGGATTGAGTTTCATCCATTCGATCATGAATGCATACGATTTGGACCATCGGATCGTGGACAAATGCCCCTGAACCATGCGTGGACTGCATGATCAGTCCACACGGCTTCCATGGACCGCCCAGCACCTTGTGGTCCATGGTAGACCATGCAGGACACTGGGCCAGGGCGCTCGTGCGTGCGCTGGGCCGGCCCATGCGTGCGCACGCATTGGGCCCGCCCGAGTACTGGGCCACGCGCACCTACGCGCGCATGAGTACGCCAGGCCCGGCTGCACCGCCGCTGGCCTCCATTGTCTCGTGTGCCATGCCACCTACTCCAAACTTCTTTTATGCATATCTTCATCGTCTGAACTCTGTTTAGACTGTTCTTGGACTCATTGGACTCCGTTAGTCATCCTGGACCTCGCTGTGAGCTCAGTATGGATCGAATCTTGAGGCGTCAAATCTCAACAGCAACTGCTCAGATATTTTTCAATTTAAGTAATTATTATACCTCTAAAATTTGGAAAGTCATTGAGAGTTTCTTGAGCTTCTGCAAGTATCAAGCCATCATTGGGACTCGGGCCTTATAGTCCCTCGAATCTGTCTAACAATGAGTCGCGAGTCGGTGAAGACTTTGAGTTCCTTGATCCCAAGCTCTTTGGTGATGCCAAGGCTAGCAATTAGCACTTCGTGTTTGGCTTAGTTGTTGGAGGCATCAAAGTTGAACCGAAGAGCATGATTTGTCACAGCTCCTTCAGGGTTTACAAGAATAAGCACGGCTCTACATCCTTGTGAGTTTGAAGCTCTATCCAAATGTAGTATCCTACAAGATATTTCTATCTCTTCAACTAGTGTCAAAGTTGATTCTTCACTAGAAATAATACACTCTACAAGAAAGTCGGTCAGGACTTGGGCTTTCATCATAGGTTGCGAGGTAATTGATGTCGAACTCTCTGAGCTCGATCGCCCATTCAGCTATTTATCTGGAGGTGTCTGGCCTTTGAAGAATTATCTTTAAGGGTTGGTCCATCAAAACAACCACCAAGTGGGCTTGAAAGTATTGTTGGAGTCATCGCACGGAGATAACGTGCGCATAAACCATCTTCTTTGCTCTCGAGTACCTTGTTTCAACATCTCGGAGGACCTTGCTGGTATAGTAGATTAGATTTTGGTTCCCTGTATCCTCTCGAATGGGCACCAAGCTATTGGCAATAGAAGTGATAGATAAGTATAGATATAACTCCTCACCTATCATTGGTCTAGAAAGCTTTTTAACAGAGGGAGATCCAAGGTATTGCTTGAGCTCCTCAAATACAAATCAGTATCTATTTGACCACTCAAAGTCCTTCATTTGTCTGACTTTAAAGAATGGTAGGCACTTCTCAACTGACTTGGAAATAAATCGGCTGAGAGCAGCCACACGACCTACCAATCACTGCATGTCCGTACTAGTGCTAGGGTGCTCCATTTCTAGCAGTGTCGGATTTTCTCTAGATTTGCTTCAATTCCATGTTCAGACATCATGAATCCTAAGAACTTACCCAAAGTCAAACTAAAAATATACTTACTTTGATTGAGCTTCATTAGGTTCTGTCTCAACTCATGAAATGCCTCCTTGAGGTCGGCTACGTGCCGATCTGCCCCAGTGATTTGTACTAAAGGCTCAGTTTCAATCCACTTAGTGAAATAGTCAATCATGACGATCAAGAACTTTCTTTGACCAATTTTCTGTGGGAACGGTCCGAAGATGTCGATTCTCCAAATAGTGAAAAGCCATGGAGCAATAATCAGTGCAAGCTATGTTGCTAGCCTCTATTGGATATTGGCATATGTTGGGTATAAAATACCCACAGCCGAAGTTCTCAGCAGAATCAACTCCGAGAGGACTCCCGCTCTGCCCGCGACTTCAACTCCGAGAGGACTCCACCCGGACTCCCACGGGAGTCGGACTCCGTCCACGACTCTAACCTCGAGGGGGACTCCGCCCGGACTCCCACGGGAGCCGGGCTCCGTCTCCAACTTCGACTGGTGGTAAGATCCGTCCGGACTCCTACGGGAGCCGACTTCGCACCAGACTGTAATTGCAGGAGACTCCGCCCGGACTCCCATGGGAGCCGGGCTCCGCCCGCGACTTCAGCTCGAGGGGGACTCCGCCCGGACTCCCACGGGAGCCGGGCTCCGTCGCCAACTTCGACTGCCGGTAAGATCCGTCCGGACTCCTACGGGAGTCGGACATCGCACCTGACTTTGATTGCAGGGGACTCCGCCCGGACTCCTACGGGAGCCGGGCTCCGTCCGTGACTTCAACTCCGAGAGGACTCCGTCCGGACTCCAACGGGAGCCGGACCTCGTCGGGCTCCGTCCGTGACTTCAACTCCGAGAGGACTCCGTCCGGACTCCCACGGGAGCCGAACTTTGCCCACGACTCCAACCTCGAGGGGGACTCCGCCCGGACTCCCATGGGAGCCGGGCTCCGTCGCCAACTTCGACTGCCGGTAAGATCCGTTCGGACTCCTACGGGAGCCGGACTTCGCACCTGACTGTAATTGCAGGGGACTCCACCCAGACTCCCACGGGAGCTGGGCTCCGCCCGCGACTTCAGCTCGAGGGGGACTCCGCCCGGACTCCCACGGGAGCTGGGCTCCGTCGCCAACTTCGACTGCCGGTAAGATCCGTCCGGACTCCTACGGGAGCCGAACTTCGCACCTGACTTTGATTGCAGGGGACTCCGCCCGGACTCCTACGGGAGCCGGGCTCCGCTCGTGACTTCAACTCCGAGAGGACTCCGCCCGGACTCCCACGGGAGCCGGACTCCGCCCACGACTCCAACCTCGAGGGGCACTCCGCCCGGACTCCCATGGGAGCCGGGCTCCGTCGCCAACTTCGACTGCCGGTAGATCCGTCCGGACTCCTACGGGAGCCGGACTTCGCACCTGACTTTGATTGCAGGGGACTCCGTCCGGACTCCCACGGGAGTCGGACTCCCACGGGAGTCGGACTCCGCCCGTGACTTCAGCTCGAGGAGGACTCCGCCCGGACTCCCACGGGAGCCGGGCTCCGTCGCCAACTTCGACTGCCGGTAAGATCCGTCCGGACTCTTACGGGAGCCGGACTTCGCACCTGACTTTGATTGCAGGGGACTCCGCCCGGACTCCCATGGGAGCCGGGCTCCGCCCGCGACTTCAGCTCGAGGGGGACTCCACCCGGACTCCCATGGGAGCCGGGCTCCGTCGCCAACTTCGACTATCGGTAAGATCCGCCCGGACTCCTACGAGAGCCGAACTTCGTACCTGACTTTGATTGCAGGGGACTCCGCCCGGACTCCTACGGGAGCCGGGCTCCGCCTGCGACTTCAGCTCCGAGAGAACTCCGCCCGGACTCCCACGGGAGCCGGACTTTGCCCACGACTACAACCTCAAGGGGGACTCCGCCCGGACTCCCACGGGAGCCGGGCTCCGTCGCCAACTTCGACTGCCGGTAAGATCCGTCCGGACTCCTACGGGAGCCGGACTTCGCACCTGACTGTAATTGCAGGGGACTCCGCCCGGACTCCCACGGGAGCCGGGCTCCGCCAGCGACTCCAACCTCGAGGGGGACTCCGCCCGGACTCCCACGGGAGCCGGGCTTCGTCGCCAACTTCGACTGCCGGTAAGATCCGTCCGGACTCCTATGGGAGCCGGACTTCGCACCTGACTGTAATTGCAGGGGACTTCGCCCGGACTCCCACGGGAGCCGGGCTCCGCCCACGACTCCAACCGCAAGGAGGACTCCGCCCGGACTCCTACGGGAGCCAGACTCCATCATCAGCTCCGACCACTGCCGAACTTCAGCCGACAGATCTGCACTCCCAGGCAGGCCACGATAACGGCCACGATCCTGCTCCACTTCCTATGACGGATCCCGCGCAGCTCCATCACTCCCTGACAGGCCGCAGTAACGGTCACAGCACAGCTCCACTTCCTATGACGGATCCCACGCAGCTCCACTACTCCCTAGCAGGCCACAATAACGGCCACGATCCTGCTCCACTTCCTGCGATGGATACCGCGCGATTCTCCCATCCGCTGGCAAGTCGCGACAACAGACGCCGCTCTACTCCCCGCGGCAGACTCCACGTGGCACGCCTCGGTGATAGCCACGGGTCCACTCCACTACTCTTCGCAGCAAACTTCGCCTGACCCTGGGCAGCCCACTGCCAGACGGTTACAGATGTCGCTATCAGGCTATTGCCCCCTCCGTCTATAAAAGGGGGCCCCAGATATGTTATTCAATAAGCTCTAGTTTTTTACCTAAAAACTCTGTCAAATTCTCCGTTCGAGCACTCCATTCTTGTTGAGGCAGAGAACTGACTTGAGCGTCGGAGGGTCTTGCCGAAGCAACCCCACCTCCGGTTTAGACTTCCTTTGCAGGTCCCGGCGGCGACCGTAACTCCCCCGACTCCAGCTTCTCCGATGCGAGCAGATTTCTGCACCAACAGGATTGGCGCTAGAGGAAGGGTGCGAACCTCCGCAATACCCTTGTTCTTAAAGGAGTGCTCAACGGAGCCGCCTTCGATCGTCTCCTCCGACATCCATTCCTTATTTCCCCCACGGGATCCTTACTTGATGCCTCCCCGCAAGGCATCCACGCGACGGTCCACGGCCTCCGGGCCAGATCTCAGGCTTCGACCTCTCCTCCTGTTTCTCAACCACCTCCTCCTCCTCCGGCGGCGACGGTCAGCGCAGAGCAGTTTGACCTGCTGGCGCAGCAGGTCAGAGGCCTCACAGAAGCTATGCAGGCTATGCAGCAGCAGCCGCAGGCATCAGTACGCCCGGAAAGGGCATCCCCGGAACACCAGAATCCGGCGGCGGGGCGGGCCACCTGGGCCAGCCGCCCCGTCCTTCCTGGGAAAACGAACCCGAGGGTGGAGGCCCTCAATCGGACCACGACTCCACCCCTGGAAGATCCCTGCCCCCATTCTACCAGAGGACCCTCAAGACTCGAAGTCGGGAGGATTTTCTGGACCGGAGGCTCCAGGAGATGAATCGACGGATCGAAGAGCTCCGCCATGCTCCCCCCACTTATGGTGAGGATATTTGTACTGACCCTCCCTTCTCTCAAATGATCATGCAGGAACCGATCCCGCCAAACTTCAAGCTCCCCCAGTTTGAAAGCTACGACGGGACTTCGGACCCGGTTGATCATCTGGAAGCCTTCCGGACGATGATGCTGCTTCACGGCGCTCCCGATGCCATTCTAAGCCGGGCCTTCCCGTCCACCTTGAAGGGAGCGGCGAGGAACTGGTGCTCGGCTTTGAAATCGGGTACCATCTTTTTCTTCGATCAAATGAGCCACCAATTTGTGGCCCATTTTGTCAGCAGCCGGCGCCCCCAGAAGGGTTCGGAGTCCCTCATCAATATCAAGCAGAGGGAAGGGGAGTCCATTCGGACCTACATCAACCGTTTCAACGTCGCGGCGCTGGAGGTCCGGAACTTGGACCAATCAGTCGCAATGGCCACCCTGAAAGGGGGCCTTCAGAAGAATGACCTTTTGTTCTCCCTAGAGAAGAAGTACCCCAAAATTTTGCTGATTTGCTGGCCTGGGCTGAAGGATACGCCCGAGCGGAAGAAGCCTTCAAAATGAAGGATGAAGAAACAGTGAGGGAGCGGCAAGCGGGAGACTCGAGTAAGCCCGCAATTGAAAAAAGGCCCAGAGAAGCCCGACCGCGTTCTCGATCCCCTCCTGGGCACAAGCATGCCCATACTCCACCCCGGGTATGCAGGCAGAGAAGTCCAGATCGCGAGATTCGATGGGGTTCTCCACCGGAGAGATTCCGCAACTACGCCCCCCTCAACGCCTCGAAGGCCCAGGTACTGATGGAGGTCAGGGAGCAGCTCCCTAGGCCAGAGAGGATGCGCACACACCCTGAAAAGCGCAACCCCAACAAGTTCTGTCTCTACCACTGCGACCATGACCACGACACGAAAGAATGCATCCAGCTCCGGGATGAGATCGAGGAGCTCATTCGACGAGGTCGACTCGACAGGTTCATCCGACGCAGGCCTGAGGGTAGAGGAGATCGGCCAAGGGCCCTTCCGCAACCTGAACCACCAAGAAGGGAGGAGCAACTGATGCGTAGTCGTTGATAGCACCAAAAATAACTCTATTCACTACGTAGGTAGGATGAGTCGAGATCGTATCCTCAGGGACCTTGGGCTAAATTGAGATTGCAAGATAAAAGAAAGAAACGTTATTTTTGATTTAGAAAATAAATTATCTTAAAATTGAGGAAATTAGAAAATAAAGAGCTCGGAGTTTTGAATTAATTTACACTAGCAGAGTTGTATCTCTTTTTTTAACTAAATAGATGTGATTAATCTTAGGAAAAATATCTGTCTTTTCTCGGTATGCTCCGTACCCGTAGATCACGGTGCGTCTCCAGAAAGTACTAGGTAAACAACTCTTCTTTCCTCAGCACGTCCCGTATCCGTAGATCACGGTGCGTCTCCGGAAAGTAAAAGTTGTTCCTAATATTAATCTAACAAGAAAGCATAAATAAAAGCATATGAAAGGGAGCAAATAAAGAACTCATGACAATTTAAATAAAAAGCATAATCTTTATTGCTTATAAAGAAATACAGGAAAGTTTAGAACAATAAACCATCTCTGTGTCGTTACAAAATTTCTTCTCCACTCCCGAGACTGCTAGCCTAGCTGCTCATGAAGTAGTCCCTTTCTATTCCTCTATGCAAGACTCTAGAAGAATTTCTGGGCTCCCCCCTCCAATGAGAGTACAAAAGTTTTTTTATAGGTGTTAGGAGGGAGGAGTTCTACATGATTTTCTGATGTGGGACTAAAAAAAATACAAATCTTTCAAAATATTTTTAAATATTAATTTTTTTCCTTTAATAAATATTTATTTGACCGCCATCAAAAATTTCTTGTGAACCCGTCTGCCGTGCGCCCACACCCGCGCGATGTTGCACCCGTGCCCGCGCTCACGGCCACGCCACGTCCACGCCTCATGCGTTCCGCATCCTGCACTGCTGCCGCGATCCGTGTTTGCCCGCGTCTGTCCCGCGTCCGCATCCGTCCCACGTCTGCATCGCGTCCGTCCCGCATCCGCGTCGCGTCCACACGCAGGCGTTCACGTGCTGGTGTTCACGCACGCCCAGAGCATCAATTTTTTTGAATTCACGTGAACATTCTTTGTATATTCCAAAAAGAAACAAAAGTTTCTTCATAATGACATCTATATCCTTTTGGATTCCTTGCATAGTATCTTCATTTTCTATAATACCATATGCATCCTTCTTTTATTTTAATTTTATTTTAAATCCAAATTTTTTCAAACTTGAGTCTTTTTGATCTATGAATTGGACTCTTTGTATCGACGATCATCTTTCCTGTAAAACATAAAAAAAATATCAAATTCTTAATAAATAAAATAAATTAAATATAATTTTTTACTTTAAATGACTTAAATTAAGTGTTTATCAGCAACCCGGGGACCGGCCTCCCATCGGGACCATCGACTCCATCACCGGAGGGCCTCAAGGAGGAGCAGACCTCCCGCAACCGTGGAACTCGAAAAATCTGTAAATGTATCACTTACGATTTTACTTTGAATCTAAATTTCTTTCTACTTGACGTACTCTTCTCATTTGGCATGGATTTGCCACGACTGGATATGACCCCTCCAAACGCCTGAAACAAAGTTATGTTAGGAACGGAGGGAGAACCCCATCCTAATATACCTGAAATGAAAGTCCGACTATCTCGAGATCGGATTGGGCGAGAGGCCTTACAACGCCCTAATGTGCCCCCACAGCCATATCAGGAACAGGAGGAAGACCTCGTCCTGACATGAGCAAAGTCAAAGGCCCGGTTCTTTTAGACCGGATGGGGGGAGAGGCCTTGCAGCGCCCTAACGCGCCCCCACAGCCATGTCGGGAACGGGAGAAGAACCTCGCCCTGACTTGAGCAAGGTTGAAGGCCCGGACTCCTACGGGAGTCGGGCTCCGCCCGTGACTTCAACTCCGAGAGGACTCCGCCCTGACTCCCACGGGAGCCGGACTCCGCCCACGACTCCAACCTCGAGGGGGACTCCGCCCGGACTCCCACGGGAGCCGGGCTCCGTCGCCAACTTCGACTGCCGGTAAGATCCGTCCGGACTCCTACGGGAGCCGGACTTCGCACCTGACTTTGATTGCAGGGGACTCCGCCCGGACTCCTACGGGAGCCGGGCTCTGCCCGTGACTTCAGCTCCGAGAGGACTCCGCCCGGACTCCCACGGGAGCCGGGCTCCGCCCGCGACTTCAGCTCGAGGGGGACTCCGCCTGGACTCCCACGGGAGCCGGGCTCCGTCGCCAACTTCGACTGCCGGTAAGATCCGTCCGGACTCCTACGGAAGCCGAACTTCGCACCTGACTTTGATTGCAGGGGACTCTGCCCGGACTCCTATGGGAGCCGGGCTCCGCCCGTGACTTCAACTCCGAGAGGACTCCGCCCGGACTCCCACGGGAGCCGGACTCCGCCCACGACTCCAACCTCGAGGGGGACTCTGCCCGGACTCCCACGGGAGCCGGGCTCCGTCGCCAACTTCGACTGCCGGTAAGATCCGTCCGGACTCCTACGGAAGCCAGACTTCGCACCTGACTTTGATTGCAGGGGACTCCGCCCGGACTCCCACGGGAGCCGGCCTCCGCCCGCGACTTCAGCTCGAGGGGGACTCCACCCAAACTCCCACGGGAGCCGGGCTCCGTCGCCAACTTCGACTGCCGGTAAGATCCGTCCGGACTCCTACGGGAGCCAGACTTCGCACCTGACTTTGATTGCAGGGAACTTCGCCCAGACTCCCACGGGAGCCGGGCTCCGCCCGCGACTTCAGCTTGAGGGGGACTCCGCCCGGACTCCCACGGGAGCCGGGCTCCGTCGCCAACTTCGACTGCCGGTAAGATCCGTCCGGACTCCTACGGGAGCCGGACTTCACACCTGACTTTGATTGCAGGGGACTCCGCCCGAACTCCTACGGGAGCCGGGCTCCGCCCGCGACTTCAGCTCCGAGAGGACTCCGCCCGGACTCCCACGGGAGCCGGACTTCGCCCACGACTCCAACCTCGAGGGGGACTTCGCCCGGACTCCCACGGGAGCCGGGCTCCGTCACCAACTTCGACTGCCGGTAAGATCCGTCCGGACTCCTACGGGAGCCGGACTTCGCACCTGACTGTAATTGCAGGAGACTCCGCCCGGACTCCCACGGGAGTCGGGCTCCGCCCGCGACTCCAACCTCAAGGGGGACTCCACCCAGACTCCCACGGGAGCCGAGCTCCGTCGCCAACTTCGACTGTCGGTAAGATCCGTCTGGACTCCTATGGGAGCCGGACTTCGCACCTGACTGTCATTGCAGGGGACTCCGCCCGGACTCCCACGGGAGCCAGGCTCTGCCCACGACTCCAACCGCAAGGAGGACTCCGCCCGACTCCTATGGGAGCCAGACTCTGTCATCAGCTCCGACCACTGCCGAACTTCAGCCGACGGATCTGCACTCCCAGGCAGGCCACGATAACGGCCACGATCCTGCTCCACTTCCTATGACGGATCCTGCGCAGCTCCATCACTCCCTGCAAGCCGCAGTAACGGTCACAGCACTGCTCCACTTCCTATGACGGATCCCGTGCAGCTCCACTACTCCCTGGCAGGCCACAATAACGGCCACGATCCTGCTCCACTTTCTGCGACGGATACCGCACGATTCTTCCATCCGCTGGCAAGTCGCGACAACAGACGCCGCTCCACTCCCCGCGGCAGACTCCACGTGGCACACCCTGGTGATAGCCACGGGTCCACTCCACTACTCTTTGCAGCAAACTCCGCCTGACCCTGGGCAGCCCACTGCCAGACGGTTACAGATGTCGCTATCAGGCTACTGCCCCCTCCGCCTATTAAAGGGGGCCCAGATACGTTATTCAATAAGCTCTAGTTTTTTACCTAAAAACTCTGTCAAATTCTCCGTTTGAGCACTCCATTCTTGTTGAGGCAGAGAACTGACTTGAGCGTCGGAGGGTCTTGCTGGAGCAACCCCACCTCCGGTTTAGACTTCCTTTGCAGGTTCCGGCGGTGACCGTAACTCCCCCGACTCCAGCTTCTCTGGCGCGAGCGGATTTCTGCACCAACAGCATATTTCTGACATGATTCATATTTTCTGATGAGATTGATCACATCCTACTGTAGGGTCGACCAATTGTATCTTTATCAAATCACCTTGTAGGCCAATAATCTACCCTCCAAATGATTACTACAGATCCCTTCATGAACCTCTCAAAGCACATAATCTACCTTAATTAGCCATAGGCGCTGAAGTACAGGTAGCGAGAATGATTTCTTGCAAAATCTTCCTTCTACGTAGACATACCAAGGGGCTTGGCATTTAATCTTCTAAGCCTCGATATGGTGGGCCAATAAATTATCATCGAGGAGATAGTCAATGAGAGGATCTATCCAGCTTTGCTCATGTCTGACCTGGAGGACAGTCGATTCTTCTTCAATACTTAGTTTCTGCAGATGCTTGATGAAGACCCGTCTATTGAAGTCAGAGTATCCCAAGGTGGTAAGAAGAAATTGTGCATCTACTTGGGCATTCTCTGATCTAAGTATCTATTGTACCTTCAGAATCTGAAAAAATCATCGAGAGTTCCTTAAGCTTCTATAAGTATCGAGCCATCATTGGGTCTCAGGCCTTGTATTCTCTTCGGATCTGCCCAACGATGAGCTATGAGTCGGTGAAGACTTTGAGTTCTTTTATCCCAAGCTTTCTAGTGATGCCAAGGCCAATAATTTGTGCTTCATAATTGGCTTAGTTATCGAAGGTGTCAAAAATGAACCAAAGAGCATACTCTATCATGGCTGGCTTACAAGAATAAGCCTGATTCTGCATCCTTATGAGTTTGAAGCTCCATCCAAATATAGTATCCAATAAGGTATTTCTATCACTTTGGCTAGTGTCGAAGTCAATTCTTCATCAAGAATAGTGTATTGTACAAGGAAGTCGGCCAGGACATAGACTTTCATCGCAAGTCAGATGTAATTGATATTGAATTCTTCGAGCTCGATCATCCATTTTGACATTTGGTCAGAGATGTCTAGCCTTTGAAGAATTGCCTTTAGGCTTGAAAGTATGGTTAAAGTTGTCACACAAAGGTAATGAGCACATAAACCATCTTCTCAACTCTCGAGTATCTTCTTTCGGTATCTCGAAGGATCTTGCTAGTATAATAGATTAACTTTTGACTCTCAAACAAGCATCGAGCTAACAACAATAGGGGAGATAGATAAGTATAGATATAACTCCTCACCTGCCATTAGTTTGGAGAGTTTTTTTAATTGGGGGGACCAGAGGTATCGCTTGAGCTCCTCAAATGTAGATCGGCCTTCATCCGACCACTCGAAATCCTTCATTTGTCTCAGGACTTTGAAGAATGATAGATGCCTCTTGGCTTATCTCGAAATAAATCGATTGAGAGCAACCACACAACCCACTAATCGCTGCATATCTTTCTCAGTGCTAAGGTACTTCATTTCCAACAGTTCTTAAATTTTCTCTGGATTTACTTCGATTCCATGCTAAGACAACATGAATCCTAAGAACTTGCTTGAAGTCACATCAAAAACATATTTGCTAGGGTTGAGCTTCATATAATTCTGCCTCAACTTACAAAATGCCTCCTCAAGGTCGGTTATGTGCCAATCTGCCTCAATGATTGATGCTAGGGGCTTAGCTTCGACCCACTTAGTGAAATAGTTAGTCATAATGATCAAAATTTTTTTTTGATTGGTTGCCTATGGGAATGGTCTAAGGATGTTGACTCTCCAAATGGCAAAAGGTCTTGGAGAAATAATCGGTGGAAACTATGTTGCCAGCCTCCATTGGATATTGGCATATTTTTGGTGCTATTCATATTTTCTGCTGAGGTCAACCACATCCTACTACAGGATCGGCCAATAGTATCCTTATTGAATCATCTTATAGGCCAACGACCTAGCCCCTAGTGATTACCACAGATCTCTTAATGAACCTTCCGAAGCACATAATCCACCTCGATTGGCAGCAGGCACCAAAGTACAGGCAGCGAGAATGATTTTTTATAAAGTCTTCCTTCTAGGTAGAAATACCAAGGGTGTGGTATTTAATCTTTCAAGTCTCGATAGGGTTGGCTGATAAATTACTATCAAAGAGAAAGTCAATGAGAGGATCAAACCAGCTCAGATCATGTCCGACCTATAGGACAGTCAGTTCTTCTTCAATACTTGATTTCTGTAGATGCTCGACGAAGACCTATCAATTGAAGTTGGAGTATCTCAGGGTTGCAAGATGAGATAGTATATCTGCTTGGATATTCTTCGATCTAAGTATCTATCATACCTCTAGAATCTAAAAAAGTCATCGAGAGTTCCTTGAGCTTCTACAAGTATCAAACCATCATTGGGTCTCAGCCTCATATTCCCCCCAGATCTGCCTAATGATAAGTTGTAAGTCAATGAAGACTTTGAGTTTCTTTATCCTAAGCTCTTTGGTGATGCCGAGGCCAGCAATCAGTGCTTCATATTTAGCTTAGTTGTTGAAGGCATCAAAGGCAAACTGAAGAGCATACTTGATCACGGCTCCTTCTGGGCTTGTAAGAATAAGCCCAGTTCCCCATCCTTGTGAGTTTGAAGCTCCATCCAAATATAGTATCCAACGAGGTATTTCTATCTCTTCAATTAGTGCCGAAGTCAATTCCTTATTGGATATAGTGCATTCTACAATGATGTCGGTCAGGATTTGAGCTTTCATCACAGGTTGGGTGGTAACTGACATCGAACTCTCTAAGCTCGATCATCCATTTTCCCATCTACCCAGAGATTTCTGATCTTTGAAGAATTGCCTTTAGAGTTGGTCCATCAATACAAGCATCAAGTGGGCTTGAAAGTATGGTTGGAGTATCACATGGAGGTAATGAGTGCATAAACATCTTCACGGCTCTCGAGTATCTTTTTCGACATCTTAAAGGATCTTGCTAGTATAGTAGATTGGCTTTTGATTTTCTGTATCCTCTCAGACGAGCATTGAGTTGACAGCAATAGGAAAGACATATAAGTATAGAAATAACCCCTCACTTACCATTAGTTTGCATAATTTTTTAACAGGGGTATCTAAGGTATCGCTTGAGCTTCTCAAATGTAGATCGGTATACATTCGACTACTCGAAGTCTTTCATTTGCCTAAGAACTTTGAAGAATAGTAAACATTTCTCAGCTGACCTCAAAATAAATCAGCTTGGAGCTGCCATGCAACCTACCAATTGCTGCATGTCCTTCTTAGTGCTAGGGTGCTTCATTTCTATCAGTGCTTGGATTTTCTTTGGATTTACTTTAATTTTATGCTGAGATATCATAAATCCTAAGAATTTATCCAAAGTCATACCAAAAATATATTTGTTAGGGTTGAGCTTTATTTGGTTCCACCTCGGTTTGCAAAATACCTCCTTGAGGCCATAGACCTCCATATTGTGCCCAATCTAGTCTTTGAATACTTTGTTGATGAGGCACTAATATGTGACTTTTGTATTTTTCAACCCAAAAGATATTATTTTATAACAATATAAATATTTTTTAATTATAAATATAGTCTTCTCTTCATTTTTAGGCACCATCTGAATCTAATTATAGCCTGAGAAGGCATCCATGAAGCTCACTAGCTAATGTCCTAAGGTAGCATCTACAAGTTGATAGATCTTCGAGAGAGAAAAACTATCCTTCGAGTATACTTTATTGAGATCAGTGTAGTTGATACAAATCCTCTACTTGCCATTTGCTTTCTTGACCATGACAATGTTGGTGAGCCAGTTTGGTTAATGGGCTTCTTAGGTAAATCCTGCTATTAGGAGTTTATCGATTTCTTCCTTAATTGCCTGTTATCACTCCAGATCGAAGCGCCTCTTTTTCTACCAAACTGTGCAATGATTTGAGACCACATTCAACCTATGAATAATGATGTCAGAAGGTCTACCTAGCTTGTCGAATGTTGACTAGGTGAAGATGTCCTCATTGGCCTGTAGAAGTGCCATTAATTTAACCTGAAAGTCTGGTGTCAGTTGTACTCCGATCTAAATTGTTCTACTCGAATTGTCTTCGAGAGTTATTACAACAAGTCATTCAGCTAGCTTCCCTCAAACCTCTTTCGATTTCTTCCTATGGTCTTTAATTAGCAGAGTCTACTAGTTGTTTTCCCTTTATAGTCGTCAAGAAATATTGTTGAGTGAGAATTTGATCTCCTCGAACTTCCCAAATCCCATTTCTAGTCAGAAAATCTCACTAGTAGATGGCATGTGGAGACTATCACTCACAAGATATTCAATCCGGGCCATCCAAGAATGGGGTTGTAAGCGAAGGGCACTCGAACTATGAAGAATATAAGCTGTACGATTTTGCTTTGAGCCTCTTATCCAGTAGTCACTGGTAGGATGACCTCCGCTTCTACCGCTATCGAGTCTCTTGAGAATCCGATTAGAAAAATTTTGATCTTCCTTAGTTGGTCAATAGGCAACCTCATTCATTGAAATGTATCGTAAAACAACAAATCTGCTAAGCTTTCATTGTCAATTAAATTTTTTTATATCATAATTTGCTATTATCATTGACAGGATAATAATATCATCATGAGTCTGAACTCTTTGGAGATCATCATAAAAAAAAAAATCAATATCCCTAATGTGTATATCTTCGCATCTTCAGCTCGATCCTTTGCCCCTCTCACGAGCAAGGCCTAGGATC
The DNA here is from genome assembly GCF_000442705.2 of Elaeis guineensis. Taxonomy (NCBI): domain Eukaryota; kingdom Viridiplantae; phylum Streptophyta; class Magnoliopsida; order Arecales; family Arecaceae; genus Elaeis; species Elaeis guineensis. The sequence continues at coordinate 1,961,930 of NC_025994.2, read as the reverse complement.
ATAGTGATGACACCAGCCATGGGTTGGTTATCATTATTCTTCTCATCATGTTGGTGCTGAGGTGGCTCTTCGGTTGCATGATTTTGATGCATCCAAACATATTTCTGAGATAGTCTCTCTGAATTAGGACTTCAATCTCATCCTTCAACTGAAGGTAGTCCTTGGTGTCATGGCCATAGTCACGATGGAAGCGATAGTACTTACTTTTACTTCTCATTGATGGGGCCTTCATTGGTTGAGGTCAGCGAAGATACCCTTGGCTCTCGATTTTCATCAGGATCTAGACTCGAGGAGCAGACAGAGGAGTGTAGTTATTTAATCCTCAATGTGGGCTCCTTGATTTGGAGTTCTTCAGTGGTCAGGAGGATTCTCTTTCAACCCAAGCTGTGCGAGGTTCCTCTCGACCTCGCTTCTTATTAGAGGTTCTTCCTCTTCAACTTATTTTCGCATAACCCAAGCTTCTTCTACTTGCATGTACTTTCGAGCTCACACTAGGAGATTGGCATAGTTCCTAAAAAATAACTTATCAGGGGATAAGATGAGGTGCTCATTCTGAAGTCCTCGCTTGAACACCGACATTGCCATCGAATCATCAAAATTATGCACTTCATGTATCTATGTAGTGATTCTCCCACTTTCTACTGGATTGAGAAGAGACTATCTGTCATGACCCAAGCCCAAAGTCTAATTGAGAAGACCCAAGCCCAAGCCCAATTGAAAAAAAAAAAAAGAAGAACAGAGAAATCGGAAAGAAGACTCCCGATAGGAGTCTTCTTCTCCGATGAGCCATGATTGGATCGAGAGTCCTAGGACCACCAGAGGTCCTAAGACTGGCTCTCTATAAAAAGGCCTTCCCCCTCCTAAGAACCCCCCACCGATCTTCCTCCCTCTCTTCCTTCTTGCTTTCTCCGATTGAAGCCGTGGCCCCTTGATTCGTGCTCGCCGTGATTTCTCACCAACGGGATCACCGGAGGCTGAGGTAATCCCTTTTTCCTCTTTCTCTCTCCTCTCTCCTTCTTTCCGTGCCTTCGTGCACAACTACTGGTGATGGGTGTCGCTGGATTTCATCGGAGAAGGGACCCTCCTGTTTGGTCTCTTCTTCTCTTTGATTTTTTGACACCGACGATCACTGCCGACTGTCGGCCTTGGCCTCTCTGAACTCGAGAGGGTTGCCCCCTGTCGCTGGCCTTCGTCGTGCTGGCTGCGGTCCGGACGGCAGGTCAAAGAGAGGGAAACTGTCGGTCCCCTGTTTCGGTTAAAGAAGACCATGAGAAGAAAAGAAAAGAAAAAGGAAGAAAAAGAAAAAGAGAAAAAGAAAAGAAAAGAAAAAGGAAGGAAAAGAAAAAGAGAAAAGAAAAGAAAAGGAAAAGGAAGGAAAAAGAAGGAAAAAAAAGGAAGAGAGAGAAAGAGAAGGAGAGAGATTTTCTCTCTCTGCTCTCTCTCTCTTAGATTTTTTTTAAGATTGATGGATTTTAAAAATAATAATAATAATAATAATAATAATAATAAAATAAATACAAGAAGAGTTTTCATGGATCAATCCAAAAATCTTGGACACTGTCATCTAGTCGATCCATGTGAGGACATTGGACTGTAAGAATTTTTATTTTCTTATTTGATTAAATTTTAATCAAAAATATGATATTTGACGTACCAGATTCAGAGAAGAATTTTCAAGATTTCTAGGATCCCTAGTTTGGATTTTCTTTTGAGGTAAATAGTATTTTACTTTTATTGAATTTATCTAGTAAATTATAAATTTGAATTATATAAATTTATGACATACTTATGATTGAAAATATTTGTTGAAATTAATTATGATTGAAAATAATTATAAAAAATTATTTATGATTGAAGATATTTGTTGAAAATTATTACGATGATGTATGATCATAAAGAATGATATAATTGATTGACTCGAATATCACTTATTTATATTATTATCGAAATAATATATGAATTAGAAAATGATATGAATTAACAACCTGGCTATGTAAAGGACCCCGTCAATGGGAGCATATACGTTGGCAAATAATTTATCCTAAAGATTTATGTCACCAGCAAGATCAGCGACATGTCGTCAGAGAGACCAGCGACAAACCACCAGCGAGACCAGTGGTTCCGAAAAACTTTGCTGCTAGATGATTCGCAGCCTACTACAAGAAGATATGCGGTATTATGACCCTGCCACAGAAAAAATATGATCATAGTTTATGGTTGGTAAGAAGAACTTAAGAAATTTGATGAATTTAAGATGATAAGCATAATTTAAAATTATGATGAATTAAATTTTATATATGATTGATAGTGTGATAAATTAAATTATGAATTCATGAATTTATATATTGATTATGTTATTATCAGTAAACCGATATGTACAGTATTATTGTCTGATTTATTCAGTTAAAGGTATACACTGCTTACTGGGCTATTTAGCTTATGATGAGTTTTATATTTTTCTTTACAAATCCAGAAAATTAGCATGATGCGAGATTTCGGTTGGGAGAGTGATTAGAGATGGAGTTAGCTTAGTTGATTTAGAATTTTTTCAGAATTGATGCAAGATTTTTATTTTAAGTGTTGACTTTGTCAGACAATTATTTTTTTTTTGACACTGAGTTTGATTTGTTATTTGAACTAAGGTTTGATCATCAAAATTGAAATTCATGTGTATGATATCATGATGAGATGCCTTGCATGCTTATAAGAAAAGTTTCTTATGAGTATGCGGCGGTTGTCATGACCTTCAACTCACAATCTTGGGTCGGAGACGTGATAATTTATATGGTATCAGAGTATAAGTAGATAAATAAAGACATATAGAATACAATGAGCGAGTGATGGGTAGATATTAAAATATTTGAGAGGTTAGTTATGATGATTATGATCTGACCTATCTTAAGTAAGTTTATAACTTTATTAAGGATAAGTTATTATTCCAAATTTGTCATAGGTCAATATGCCTCCACGGTGAATGAAGAATACTCAAAAAGCGGTAGGAGGGACATCAAATCTATTTGGTGATAACACTCTCCAATTGAATAGCGGCATATCTCAGCAGGAGAGAATCATTGACCCTACTGGAAATACTCCGACAGTGTAGGAAGAGCCGAACATGACTCAATTAATACAAACTCTGATCGGAGTAGTACAAACACAGCAATAGTTACCTTAACAACAACATGTGCAGCCACGTCAGCATCCTCCACCGACACCTGAACATGGAGAACATCCGATGCAGAGAAACAACATCATCGAGTTTAAAAAGCTAGCTCCTCCAGCCTTCAAAGGGACCATCGAGCCACTGGAAGCTGACAACTGGATTATAAAATGGAGAAGGCATTCGTCGTGCAAGAATGCCATGATGATGAGAAGATCCGCTACACAGCATATCTGTTACAAGGTGAGGCATACAACTGGTGGCGTATACTTGAATAAAAATATGAACATGATAGGATACCACTCACTTGAGAGAGATTTTGAAGTGAATTCTTTGACAAATACTTTTCTCGAAATGTCAGAATACAGAAAGAGTAAGAGTTCATTCATCTGAAATAGGAGAACAGATCCATTGTAGAGTATGAAGCTAAATTCATAGAGTTAACCAAGTTCATTCCAAGATTAGTTGAAATTGAGCAAGATAGAGTACATAAATTTAAAATGAGACTGAAGACGAAAATTAAAAAATAAGTTGTATCCTATGAGTTAACTACTTATGCCTCAGTTGTAAATAAAGCTCTAATAATTGAGAGAAAAGTTAATGAAGTGCATGCAGAGAGAGAACGAAATCTGAAGAAGAGAAATAGATTTGGTGAAACTCAAAGATAAAATTAGAACAACAAGGATCCAGCAAAGAAGCCAGCAAATGATAAGAATCGTGAGAATGAGATGGCTAGATGTTCGAGATGTGGCTGAAGAGAGCATGAGTTTTCTAATTGCCCAAGGAATACTGATTTTTATTTTAGCTATGGACAGAAGAGACACAAAATTACAGATTGCCGTCAAAGAAATGAGAATAGATCCACACAAACAAAAGATGGAGGTCAAAAGTTGAAAACTCAAGAAGGATCTATGCACTCACACAACAGGATGCTCAGTTCTCTAATACTGTGGTGACAGGTATCATTCCTATATCTGGTATTTATGTTTCAGTTTTGTTTGATTCTGGTGCTACACACTCCTTTATATCCACTACTTTTATTAGACAACATGATATAGTATGGAACCTATAAAAATTGAATTATATGTTAAGACATCAGTAGGTGGTATTTTGAGTACCGAAAGTATGTGCAAGTCATATAGTATCAGAATAGGAGAAAGAGAATTACCGACAGATTTGGTGGTCCTAGATATGCATGATTTTGATGTCATTCTAGGAATGGATTGGCTTACTACTTATCATACCTCTGTGGATTGTCATGGAAAGAAAGTGAACTTTCAAATACTAGGAGAATTAGTATTCAGTTTTGATGGAAGTACAAGAACCACCCCTCCATGTATTATTTCATTTGTGCAAGCTAGACAGATACTAAGAAAGGGATGTAGAGGTTATCTAGTATCAATAAAGAATACAGAACATGATGAATTGAGGTTACAGGATATTTCTATCGTAAATAAATTTTTGGATGTATTCATTGATGATTTATCCGGACTACCACCGGATAGAGAAATTAAATTTACCATTGAGTTGGCACCCAATACCGGTCTGATTTCTAAATCTTCTTATCGAATGGCCCCCATGGAGTTGAAGGAGTTAAAAGATCAATTACATGATTGATTGGATAAAGATTTTATAAGACCTAGTGTATCTCCTTGGAGAGCTCCAGTCTTGTTTGTGAAAAAGAAAGATGGTAGTATAAGGCTTTGTATCGACTATAGAGAGTTGAATAAGAATACTATTAGAAATAAGTATCCTCTACCTCGAATCGATGATTTATTTGATCAGCTGCAAGGTGCACAAGTTTTTTCTAAAATTGATCTTCGTTCAGGATATCATCAATTAAAAATCAAAGTAGAGGACATACCAAAGATTGCATTTAGAACTCGTTATGGACATTATGAATTTCTAGTGATGCCATTTAGGTTAACCAATGCTCCAGCGGTCTTCATGGATTTAATGAACAGAATATTCAAATTCTATCTTGATAAGTTTGTTGTCATATTTATTGATGATATCTTGATATATTCAAGAAGTAAATTGGAGCACGAAGAATATTTACGATGTGTACTACAAATATTGAGGAAAAAAAAGCTTTATGCCAAATTAAAGAAGTATAAATTTTGGTTGGACAAAATAGTCTTCTTAAGACACATCGTATCTAAAGATGAAATTTCTATGGATCCAACAAAAGTGAAAGCTGTGATGTAGTGAAACAGACCTACAAATATTTTCAAGATTCGGAGCTTTCTGAGAATGGCTAGTTATTACAGACGATTTGTAGAAGGATTCTCTCGCATAGCTGCATCTTTGACTCATCTTACTCAGAAAGGGATTAAATTTGAGTGGACCGAGGATTGTGAACAGAGTTTTTAAGAATTAAAATAATGATTAATTTCAGCCCCTATCCTTACTATACCAATCAAAAATGAAGAATTTATAATATATAGTGATGCATCTAAAAAGAAACTTGGCTGTGTATTGATGCAACATGGTAAGGTAGTGGCTTACGCCTCAAGATAATTGAAACCATATGAACAGAATTATCCGACACATGATTTGGAGTTAGCTGCAGTGATTTTTGCCCTGAAAATTTGGAGACATCATTTATACGGTGCGTAGTGTGAAGTGTTTACTGATCAAAAAAGTTTGAAGTATATTTTTACGCAGAAGGAATTAAACATGAGACAGAGAAGGTGGTTAAAACTATTGAAAGATTATGATTTAACAATTCATTATCATCTCAAAAAAGCTAATGTTGTCACTGATGTCCTTAGTAAAAAATCTATGAGAAATTTGGCTATTTTAATCACACATCAAAGTAAATTATTGAAGGATATAAGAAAACTAAAATTAGACATTCGAGTATATGACTCAATAGTATGATTAGCCAATATGAGGGTTCAGCCAACACTCATTGAAAGAATTATAGTCGTCCAGAATGGTGATCCACAATTAATAAAAATAAGAGATTCAGTTGAAGCTGGTGTTCAATATGAATTCAAGATACATAATGGTGGTTCATTGAGGTTCGAAAATAAAATTTGCATACTTAATGATTCAGTACTCAAACAAGAAATACTTCAGAAAGCCCATCAGATTGGTTATACAGTTCATCCGGGAGGTACTAAGATGTATAGAGACTTAAAGAAAATATACTGGTGGAATAATATGAAGAGAGAGATCGCTCAATTTGTGGCTCAATATTTGGTGTGTCAACAAGTTAAAGCTGAACATTAGAGACCTGCAGAATTACTTTAACCTCTCGATATTTCAGTATGAAAGTGGAAACATATCACTATGGATTTTATAACTGGACTACCTAAGACTCCAAGTAAAAATGATATAGCTTGGGTGATTGTAGATCGATTGATAAAGTCTGCACACTTTCTACCAATTAGAGTTGGATTCACTTTAGAAAGACTGGCAAAATTATATATGAAAAAATTGTAAGGCTACATAGAATTTTAATGACCATTGTATCGGATCGAGACACCAGATTTGTATCATAATTTTGAAAGAGCTTACACAAGGCATTAGGAATAAAATTAAACTTTAGTACAGCCTTTCATCCACAGACTGATGGCCAATCAGAGAGAACTATTCAGATCTTAGAAGATATGTTGAGAACTTGTATTTTAGATATGAAAAGTTCATGGGATGAGCATCTACTTTTGATTGAGTTCGTTTATAATAATAGTTATCAGGCTAGCATTGGTATGGCACCTTATGAAGCATTATATGATAGAAGATGTCGATCATCGATTCATTGGGATGATGTTGGTGAGCGAAGAATATTGAATCCCGAACTTATTCAACAAGCAGTCGAGAAGATTCAATTAATTAAAGAACAACTTCGGACAGCACAAAACAGACAGAAAAGTTATGTAGATAACAGGAGATGAAAATTAGAATTTTAAATTGGTGACCATGTATTTCTTAAAGTGTCTCCTTCAAAAAGAATCTCAAGATTTGGCATTCGTGACAAATTGAATCCTAGATATATGGGTCTGTTTGAGATTTTGGAAAGAATTAGTGAAGTGGCTTATAGACTTGCCTTACCACCTTCACTTGCCAGAGTACATGATGTTTTTCATGTTTCTATATTGAAGAAATATTTATCAGACCCAAGTCACATCGTGAAACTTGAACCATTGCAAGCTAGAAAGGATCTATCATATGAAGAATATCCTGTATGGATCGTGGACCGTAAAGAACAAGTGCTGAGATGTCACAATATTCCTCATGTCAAGGTATAGTGGAGTCGACATTCGAAAAGAGAAGCTACTTGGGAACTAGAGGAAGAAATGAAGCAAAAATATCTCCAGCTCTTCGAGACCATAAGTATGACAAATTTTGAGGATAAAATTTTTTTTAGGGGTGAAGAATGTCATGACCCAAGCCCAAAGCCCAATTGAGAAGACCCAAGCCTAAGCCCAATTGAAAAAAAAAAAGAAGAACAGAGAAATCGGAAAGAAGACTCCCGATAGGAGTCTTCTTCTCCGATGAACCATGATGGGATCGGGGGTCCTAAGACCACCAGAGATCCTAGGACTCTCTATAAAAAGGCCTTCCCCCTTCCTAAGAACCTCCCACCAGTCTTCCTCCCTCTCTTCCTCCCTGATTTCTCTGATTGAAGCCATGGCCCCTTGATTCGTGCTCGCCATGATTTCTCACCGACGGGATCATCGGAGGCGGAGGTAAGCCCTTTTTCCTCTTTCTCTCTCTCCTTCCTGTGCCTCCATGCACAACTGTCGGTGATGGGTGTCGTCGGATTTCATCGGAGAAGGGACCCCTCTGTTTGGTCTCTTCTTCTCTTTGATTTTCCGACGTCGGCGATCACTGCCGACCGTCGGCCTTGGCCTCTCTGAACTCGAGAGGGTTGCCCCCTACCATCGGACTTCATCATGTCGGCTGCGGTTCGGACGGTCGGTCAAAGGGAGGGTAACTGTCAGTCCCCTATTTCAGTCAGGGAAGACCATGAGAAGAAAAGAAAAGAAAAAGGAAGGAAAAAGAAAAAGAGAAAAAGAAAAGAAAAGGAAAAAGAAGGAAAAAAAAGGGAGAGAGAGAAAGAGAAGGAGAGAGAGACTTTCTCTCTCTACTCTCTCTCTCTTGAATTTTTTTAAGATTGATGAATTTTAAAAATAATAATAATAATAAAATACAAGAAGAGTTTTCATGGATCAATCTAAAAATTCTGGATGCTGTCATCTAGTCGATCCATGTGAGGACATTGAACTTTAAAAATTTTTATTTTCTTATTTGATAAAATTTGATCAAAAATATGATATTTGACGTACCAGATTCAGAAAAGGATATTCAAGATTTCTAGGATCCCTAGTTTGGATTTTCTTTTGAGGTAAGTAATATTTTACTTTTATTAATTTATCTGGTAAATTATAAATCTGAATTATATAAATTCATGACATGCTTGTGATTGAAAATATTTGTTAAAATTAATTATAATTAAAAATAATTATTAAAAATTATTTATAATTGAAGATATTTGTTGAAAATTATTACGATGATGTATGATCATAAAGAATGATATGATTGATTGACTCGAATATCACTTCTTTATATTATTATTAAAATAATATATGAATTGGAAGATGATATGAATTGACAACCTGACTATGTAAAGGACCCCGCTAATAGAGGCATATACGTTGGCAAATGATTTATCCTGAGGATTTATGTCGCTAGCGAGACTAGTGACATGTTACCAGAGAGACCAGCGACAAACTGCCAGCGAGACCAGCAGTTCTGAAGGACTTTGCTATCAGATGATTCGCAGCCTACCGCAAGAAGATACGCGGTATTATGACCCTGCCACAGAAAAAATATGACCATAGTTTATGGTTGGTAAGAAAAACTTAAAAAATTTGATGAATTTAAGATGATAAGCATAATTTAAAATTATGATGAATTAAAATTTTATATATGATTGATAGTGTGATGAATTAAATTATGAATTTATGAATTTATATATTGATTATGTTATTATCAATACATCGATATGTACAGTATTATTGTCTGATTTATTCAGTTAAAGGTATACACTGCTTACTGAGCTATTTAGCTCATAATGAGTTTTATATTTTTTCTTTACAGATCCAAAAAATTAGCATGATGCAGGATTTCGGTTGGGAGAGCGATTAGAGATAGAGTTAGCTTAGTTGATTTAGAATTTTCTCAGAATTGATGCAAGATTTTATTTTAAGTGTTGACTTTGTCAGATAATTATTTTTTTTTTTGACAGAGTTTGATTTGTTATTTGAACTAAGGTTTGATCATCAAAATTGAAATTCATGTGTATGATATCATGATGAGATGCCTTGCATACTTATAAGAAAAATTTTTTATGAGTATACGGTAGTTGCCATGACTTTCGACTTACAATCTTGGATCGGGCCCGTGACACTATCGATCTTCTTTGATTGGCTCGGTTATTTTTGAAGTGGGCAATGAATTACCTCCCCAACTATTCAAATAAATAGATGGACTCTGGTTGAAGCCCAAAATTCACAGCCATGTCTGTTTCTTGAAGATGGCTAAAAAGGCAAGGTAGAGGAGGGCATCCAAAGCATTCTAGAGCATCATGAGAACCTTGTAGCCCTTCAAATAGTTGAGGTGGTCCAAAGAGCCATCATACAGTTCTATTTGAGGTATCTTGAATCGACTCAAAATTGGTTCTTCTAGTATAGTATGAGAGAAGGGGGCAGCGATTTGAAGCTAAGGCCATCATCATTCTTTTGGCCCCTATTCTGTACTTCTCTGAGAAGATGTTCAATCTCCCAAACTTTCTATTCGAGATCGTCCTCTCAACAATATTTTATGGGTCATTGGAGTAACTTAGAGTTGAATCTCTGTCGGAGGAGATAGGGACCATCGATGTCAGTCCTCCCTTCCATGAATCTATTTTTGATATATTTTTAAGAGTTACAAATATTATTAATGATTTAAATTTATTAAAAAAATCTTATACTAATGCTGATCTTGTAAGAAAGATTCTTAAATCTTTGTCTAGATTATAGAAAGTAAAAGTGACAGCAATTCAAGAGACAGAGGATCTAAATCAACTATCATTGGAGGAGCTTTTGGGTTGCCTCATGACACACAAGCAAACCATAGTGAATCAAGAAGAAGAGGATAGTAATAAGAGAAAGAAGGTATTGGCATTCAAGTCCTCAGATCAAAAAAATAACATGAAAAATGAAGAATTTGGTGATGAAGATGACTTATCATTAATCACCAAAAAATTCAAAAACTTTTTGAAGATGAAAAAGAAGAAGAAGTAAAAAAGGAAGAAAGAGATAAGAGAAACTAGCGCTTTGAGTAACGAGAGCCAAGCAAGAAGAAGAAGAAAAAAATCTGGAGCAACAACAAAGATTTAAGCACTAAGGAAGAAAAGGTAAACAAATTGTGCTTTATGACATAAGAAAATAAAATATATCTTGAAAACCAATCTGAATTTATCTTCAAAGAGTTACAACATATATTTCATGAATTAATTAATGATTTGAAAAAACTATGATATAAAAATAAAGAGCTTAAAAGAGAAAATCAGATTCTTATCGAAGAAAAGGTGAGATTTCGAAATGAAAAGAATGATTTGATAAAAAAAAGTATTAAGCTAAAAGAAAAAATTAATATACTCAAACCTATAGTTGATAAATTTACTTTAAATTTTGAAAAATTATAAATAATTTAGAATGATCAAAGAGTTATTTTTAATAAAGTTGGACTTTAATTTAATCATTTAAAAAAAATTAAAAAATATGTTGGTCAAAGTTTGTTCTGAAAAATTCTTCAATAACTTGTTTCAAATGTAATGGATTAGACAATAAAGCTTATAATTGTAATATCAAAAAATAGATCATACCATAACTAAAAAGATTTGGGTTCCAAAAAAACTCATACCTACTAACCTTAAAGGATCCAAAAAATTTTGGATTTCAAATTAGAAAAATGATAATTTTTACAATTGTGCCTAACATCCCATGCATCAAAAAAGAAAATGATGCTGTATAGTGGATGCTTGAGGCACATAATGGGAAGATAAATCTCAATTCATCATTCTTGAAGCTAAAGATAGACATATGATAATATTTGATAAAACAAAAAGTCTCTTACCAAAAAAAATTATTAAAATTTAATATTAAAATCATCTCTGCTACATTAATTGAAAATATTATGCTTATAGATATTTTGATATATAATTCAGTCTAAATTGAAATAAAATGAATCAATTTATAAATAAGTTAGCCAAAACTAAAAGTACTTAATACTTTTACATATCACAATGGATTGATTTTGATGAATCTCTTTATGATACTTTATATACTCTTTATACTCAATATTTTGATACATATTATAATGCTATGATATTTGTTGAAACTTATCAATATTATCTGCATATCATATTTTAATTTTATTTTTATAAAATTTTTGATATTTTTTAAAATAAATATGCTCTTATACTTAGAAATATATATATGTTAGTGTTTTATTACTTCAGTATATCATGGCTCAATTTACAATAAAGAATGAGATAAATAATAAGGAGGAGAAATAATTCAATATATAGATATTGCATATTTAAAAGGAAGCATTAATTATAAAGATAAAGAGGGAGTAATTGAAAGTTTTATTGATATGGATATTAGAACAAAAAAAATCTTAGTGATGTATTGCAAGAATACCAAATTAAAAGAGTCTAAATCAGAAAACTCATTGATATTATGATAATGACTCTATCTATTTAAACTTAAGATGTATAGTTGATATTTTCTTATATCAAGTTATATCTAAAATTTAAATTTAAAATTTGCTCTAATACACTTTTTAAAACTT
>NC_025994.2:1928349-1949817 GCF_000442705.2 Elaeis guineensis | reverse complement strand
CCCATCTACGCACATGGAGAGGAGAAGAAAGAGGAAAGAAGGAAAGATGAAGAAAAAGAAAAGGTGAAAGAAAGAAGAAAAAAAGAAAAAAGAAAAGAAGGGAGAAGAAAAAGAAAAAAAAGAAAGGAAAAAAAAGGTAGAAGAAAAGAAAGAAAGAAAAAAAAAAAAAGAAAGAAAAAAAGAGAGACAGAAGATATATTGTGATGCATGACCAAGACTGCAGCTAAGACAGGATAGGACAGCGAAGCGCCCCATTCCATGAAGAAACCATGACATCTTTCATCCCGCAAAATTTAAAACCTTGCTCAGAACATGTCCATTGAACAGTAAAAATTGTAAGAATTATCAATTAGGCTGTCTCCCTAATTTCTACATGCCAACTAATCCAAAGAGAACTTCATGCATGTGCATGTGCACACGCATGCGCATTCACACAAATACACAAATAGATGGGATGGGTACACTCTTCTCCAGAGGAGAGCCATCCATTCCCAAGTCCAAAATCAACAACCCGGCACCGAAATCGAAAGATCTACAGCATTAATCATGATCTATAACACTAAACATACCTAGAACCAAAAATCACATGTATTGATGGTTTCTAACTTATGCATCAACTCGACACAAAAACAGATGGTGTCCATTGTGCTAGTGCGCCAAAATACATGATAAAATGTGTAAAATCCACCTTATTGACCATTATCTACATATGTTAAAAATGCAAGGATGGAAAATCAATATATTTTAATGCTTAGATCATAGCAGTTTTATATGATTTTAACTGTACATTTCTCTATCACTTGATACATAGATTAAAGACATTAGAAACATGTGATTTTTGGTCTCTCGGCATTCTCATATATGTATGTATAGATGCACACATGCATGTAGCCATAACAAGATCAACATTAAGAGATACTTGGATCATGGTTTGCTATACAACCTTGTACCGCCTGATATGGGACATACTTACCATACTAGTACCATACTGGTACGATGTCTCATATTACCAACACTCAGTATGCTATCTCGTACTATATTGAACCACGTATCAACACTGTAAGAATGTACCAATATAGAATCCGCTACCAAGACGACAAACCTTACTTTGGATTCTACCCTCCTATATCTACATATTGGCAAAGTTTATAGATCAGAGGCATACCAGTAGCTTTCTCCTTCTTATCTGATTTAAGAGTTGATTTTTTCCTAGCTGCATCAACATTTCTCTTTTTCCTGGAAAAAACCTTTGCACCTACATCCTTATCGTTTTCTGCCTTGGGACGTTCCAAGCACGTTTGGAAGACGATACTTTAGTAGGGCTCTTGTGGTTGTGGAAAGAGGATTTTCTAGAGCTCTTCTCCACCTTTGACTTTTCTTTACCAACAGAACCTCGTTGTTTTGAAGATCTCTTCTTATCCTCTTTGCTTTTTCCTGAGTCTTCATTATCATCTTCATCTTCATCAGCAGCTTCTTCAGATTCACTTTCTTTCACCTCAAATTCAGACTGTTTGAGTGCTTCATCCTCATCAGAAATACCATTCTCATTCTCCTTTTCAACTTCTTCTTCATTTTCTTGTACAATCTTCCCTTTGCTATTTGGCTATCTTCTCTTTTGGTCTGTTTCTGCAAACAAACATCAGCATTCAGGACTATCCTGACAAGGATAACTCTTAATGTAATTGAACAATGCAAATGCCCATAGCACAGATAGTGGGAAATGACTAAAACAAATAAGACAAAAGATGTGGCTTTGCTGCAAATAAAGTTAAAATAATATAAATCAAGTATGATCCAAGAACAGAATATCATTCAGAAATAGTAACATAAGTCACTTCTATGTGTGTTGTTCTACAACAAACCTTCCTAGACTGCTTAGGGTGCTTCTGCCACACCTTTAGAAGCACTTCCTTTAGTCACCCTCTTACGCTTTCGAGATTTCATAGATGCTGAAAAAGGGAACAAAGAAACAGTTAAATTCAACCCATAAAATACCTATTGTAAATGAAAAACTTACCACAGTTAAAGATTCAATTATCTAAAATTGCTATGTCCCATCTAAATGAACATCTAATACCGTACCAAGCACCACAAAAGAAGAACATAGCACGTTTTAGCAGCAAAGGAAACCTGCTGTCACAAGTATCACATCAGTAGTAGCATGAGGTGCAACCATAAAATCCATAACTTGCTACAAGGTCTTCCTGTAGGAACATTGAAAGTATGAATGTGAATCAGTCTGATCAGCAATAAGTACCACAAGCAAAACTCAGCTTTTACTTGAATAATCATACATGAGACCTTGGAAAAACAGACCACCAACCTTTCTCATGGTTGTCTTGAAACAGTATATCAAATAAATCACATAGATCCAATAATGTATCCTTTACATATTTGTCAATTTCTCCTTCATTTTAGCTCTCTGTTTTTCCTGTAAGAAAGGTTATTCAAGAAGGAAATCAAAATTTTAGAACAATATCTTAAAGGTTTAGAAAACAAGTAAATATTATACAGGAATCAAAAAGAGTACATCTCAAATATGAAATGACTGCTTACATCGCTCTCGTGCCAGACAAATCCAGAAAATTGGAGAATATGATTCTAAATTTACAGCCTGCAATCAGAAATGCAACCATAATCCTTCACGAAAGAGAAGGCAGAAAAGAACAAATAATTATTAAAACCAAAGAAGATCAGATAAAACTTCTGCCTTAATAATAATTATTTAGATAGTAACCTCATCAATTGGAGTATTTACAGTATGTGCATAGTGATGAGACCCTGACCTTACTATTTTCTAGGGAAAACAAGTTTAAGTAATAAGGAAACAAAAAAAAAGAGGAAAATATGAGGGAAAGAACAAAGAGCAAAAACTAAGTGGAATTTCTCTTTAAAGAAAAATAACTTGATTTCATTATCAACTGAAATAACACAAATTCATCTCAGCACAAAAATTAGGATGCATCTTAACAGCGCAATGATCCATCAGCCAAAGAGGCTGCTGTCACGATAACGAAGGCAAATATCATTTGGCAGCTCAGCTCAACTCAACTAAGCCTTGATCCCAAACAAGTATAATGTTCCGAAAACCTAGCTAGGGCATATACTAACCTTAAAACTTTCATGCTCATATGGTCAAATTAGTTCATAGAGCTTATCTCAACCCTTGAGTTGAGATAGTTCAAATGCATCAATCAATTTGAGATTGTTCATCTCACAACATTCAGTCTTAGTAATGATTTGGCACTTCAATGTTCATCTCCTCGAGTTAATAAGTCAAATCTTTCCACTTGCAAGAATATTTCACCTGAAGGTTGTAAATCTTCAACATCAAGAGTCTAACCTTCCCTTACCAAACTAATACAAATAAACAGGTATAAAAAGTGACCCTCATTATGAATCTAGCCTTCCGCTCTAACATTCATATTTTTGCTCATGCAGGAAAGATAGGGACATCACTATGATGATGAAGAATGTAATGGGGAAACACACATGAAAATGTTGTTGAAACCATCACAAATGCATGAAATGATCATCTATCTTCTCTTATAATATACTATCCTTCACACCAAAAGATGAAGCATATGAGAAATGGCTGTAAGAAACCAATTGCATATCTCTAGAGTTGTCACCCTCTATAAAGTGTCAAGACACTAATAAGATGCTGAACCTAAGCAAAAGTTCTATTACATAAGAAAGATAAAGCAAATGAATCTTTCTATCAGACTGTAAATAGCAAATGACAATGAATACATTATCCATAAATGTATAGAAACAAATGGGTTTAGGAGAAAGAAAAGTTACATTAATAGCTAATTTGAGCGCATTGCAATCCCATGAGAGATTGGATTCTGGTACTAGAATGAGAATAAACAAGTGGAGCTCACAAAAGGATTTAGTTGAATTAACCAAGAAGAACTTGTACAGAAATTTAATAATTTTACAAAATGTAGAAATGTAGCTATTCGGTTAAACCTTCAGTGGAAAATTTGATTCAGAGTAATGGATAGTAACGCAAAGGAGATTAGTTCTAAACGGTGGTGGCAATGGAAGCTGCTGATGAAGCAGCTGTGAGAACAAGAACGAGATTTCAATAGATAGGCCTGAATTGACTGAGACATGTTGGTTAAGGCCAAGCCAAACTCACAATCAAATTCCAACATGCTAGGCTAAGCATAAAACAGTGGACCTCAGAACTAATTCCACATCCTGGCCTAATCACCCATCCCATCCCATCAATTTCCTAGGTGGGTCAATTCCCATTCCACCAAAAGGAGGATAGGGCCAGGGATTGATGGTGTGAGGATGTTGAAAACACTGATATGAGGAGGGCAGGGACAAATGGAAATCCTGGTGGCAAGGGTGACAAATAACATGTAGGAGACCAAGACACAGAGGCTGGCAACAAAAGGAGAGTGCAAGTGTGCGTGTGTGTTGAATTAACTTCATTAGGATCCAGTAAATTCAAAACAGACAGTCTCTTCCAAAACAAAAGAAAAGGTGCCGTTTTCTGTAAATTTGATAATCTAACAGATTTCTCTGCAAATACCCTATATTATTACATGTGCACCCTTTACTTAATTATAAACAATATCTGCTTTAGTTTACTATCAAGGAAATGTAAGCTAATATTATACATCAACTGAAACAAATGGCTAACCATCTGAGAATGGGACGTAATGGTCCAAGACATGGAGTGTTTATGCGGGAAAAAAACATGACCTTTCTCTAAATATGGAAACATTGTGTCCTTATTCTGCAAATCCCCTAAATATATAATATAGCATATATTTCAGGTCCAGCTTGGATGCCTTAAGTAAGCTGAGGCCCAGCCTAGCTCAGTAGGCTGCAAATGTATGTCCAGGCACCAATCGACCAAGCTAGATCCAGCAAACCACGTGAGTTGGGCAGCCCATTGCCCAAGTGTACAAGGAGTCAATATCTAAGATAAAATATTTCAGCCAAGATTTTAAATTCCATGGGACAAAGATGTCCCGGTTTGTCCATGGCACATGGTGCCCCGCTGTCCCATTCCATCCCATCCCGACAGAAGTCCCAATTATGCATCTTGATAGACATCCTCTGTCTCTCCCCATTTCTTCTTCCCTTTTTTTGCCCTTTTTCCTTTCTTTCCTTCTTTTTTCTTTATTTTTCTTCTACCTTCCTTTCTTTTTCTTTATTTTTCTTCTCCCTCCCTTTCTTTTTCTTGGTTTTCTTTTTCTTTCTTTTCACTTTTCCTCTTCTTCATCTTTCTTCCTTTCCTTATTTCCTCTTTCTTCATCTCTCCATGTGTGTGGATGGGTTTCGAAGTCCCAAACCCATCCAGTCCCGTTTTTTCATAAGAATGGAATGGGATGGCTAAGATGTCCCCCATCCCACTGGGACATAAATCTTGATTCCAACTATTTAGGATTACCATGAATATTTAGACGAATGTAAGATTAGGGGAAAACTATATTACAAAGATGTGGAATGTGTCACCAAAAAAGAGAATCTTGATTTTCACCTGCAATATAATTTGCACAGCCCACAATGGACCATTTTTCAAGGCATCAAAATAAACCTAAAACAATCACTCAATACAATGTGTGTTTTCCTAAATGTAACTTAACCCCCTGAAAAAAACAGAATAATCACTCATAGAATCTGATCACATAAGCAAATGAAGAAATGGATATAATACACATGGGGCAAAAAGTAAGGCTTTGCACCAACCGCCAAATTCAAAATCAATGGTCAAAAAATGGAAATGTGAGCCATCAATATGATTTAGAAGGCCTAAAAATCCATATACAAAAAACAATATGAAATGGAGACCTTGAGTCTATAAGTCAAGTCACCCAAAATATATAATTGTAATGGAATGTTATAGTGCACTGATTGCAGGGTGACTTGACGCACAATCTAGGAGTCTAGAAAACAGAGAATGTTTGGTATATAAATATTTTAGGCCACCGAGATCACATTCCATGGCTCACTGTATCTTTTGACCACCAACATTGAACTTGGTAGTGGGTGTAAAATTCTTTCATTTAAAAACATCTGCACTTAAAAATATAACCTCGGACTTCTAACTGGAAAATAAATTGCAGTTGATCAGTTATTTTCTAGCATTTACACTAAAGAAAAAAAAAAAAAAGGAAACAGAACGTATATAGATGATATTCTAACCAACAAGAAACCTTTTCTAGTTGTATGAAACTATTGGTCCTACAACACATACAATGTGATCAACTTTGAAGAAGTACATGAAAGAAATTAAAAGATAGTAATAGACATCAATTTAAACACCAATGTCAAAAAACCAAGGTAGCATCTGAAGACAAATTACTTCAGATAGATAGTAGATTCTTCACCTCAATGTCAAGATTACATGAATGCACACTTAATCAGCTTAAGCAACTGTCAGCTCCAGAGCAACTACAAAAACACCAATACATATGCATGCCAGCAGCAGCAGCAGAAAACAATAAAAGCAAATGTATAATAACCAACAAGGATCTTAAAAACCCATATGTAACATTAAAGAAGCAATCAAATGTAATATCTTTGACTACCTTTCCTTTCCTTCCAAAAAGAGTCTGATGAAGCATTTAAGATCTGCAGGCTTCTTTCTTGCCAATTTGTGAGCCACTGAGAACAAGAGTTAGGACATAAGTCATAAAAGAATTTTTTACCAATACAGACTTAAAGATACAAGATACAAGATTAACTAATAAAAACAGGAAGTATGAAAAGCACATCAAAAATTAGTAAACTGCCACAAATCAAGAAGGCATACTAATATTAGAAATCCACATAGTAGATCTCACTTTGCATTAACAGTCAGCATTCAATGCATAAAGAGAAGATTACTCCTTTATGATTCTAAAAGGTATTTTGGACAGCACGCAGAGTTCAGATAAGGGCTTTCATCTTGTAAGTATCGATATCAGTTATTTATTATCCTACAGCGAAGGTTCAAAATACCAAGGATTGATACCATATCAACAGAGGGTGGATAAGGCACGCACCATATCAGAGATCGTGCCAACAAATTATACTTATTGGTATGCATGAATACACCGGAAATACCCTTTGTACAGCCTTTCTTGGCTGCAAATTTTGGTAATAGAATTATTTTTCAGTCATGTTTTCTTATCTAAAAGCTCAATATTTTCAAGAAATAAGATAGGACCATCAGTCAAATTTCCTCGTCAAGGTTTTCTGTGTGCTAAGTCATAAACATGCATAAATACTTCATAGTATCACATAATTTGAATTATAAAATACATTTAAAGATATATATTATATATGCAATCAAAATGCAAGTAAAAAAAGAAATAATAAATTTATAATATCATTTAACAATAATAGCTCATGCAACCCAAGATCATCCAAATAATCATTACTATGTCAATGATCACATACTAGACACTGGTTTACTTATCCATATATTCTTATCAATTATTTAATTTTTCAAATCTTTTATAGCATGACCATACCGAACAGTAACGTACCAATAATATGCCCACACCTAGATTGCAGACCTTGATCTGAAATAAATCTTGGCGCAACAACTTGAGATCTGGCCTTCCATAAACACACACATGCCTAAAAGCCATGCATCAACATATACAACATCTATTTCCTCCATAGAAACAGAAGCATGCTTTCATTTATGTATCCAATTATTCGCATGACTTAATAAAATGTGCAGCAATGCACTAAAGTGGTGATTGGTTGCAAAATAAGTGGGTGAAAGAATATCCTTGCACTACTAAAAGAATAGGCCTATTCCATGGAATAGGTATGTTTCATTATTTGGCCAAGGAATACGTGCAAGGAGTAGGTGGCTTGGAATAAGCTACATTTTACGCACATTGAACTTCTTAACTTTTTGGATTTTATAGCAAAACCCAAATTTCCTTAACTTTTTTGGGTGTTTTCAAAGTGAATAAGCGCAAAATAGTAATTCAAGGGACTAGGGACAAGCCTATTCCACGGTATATGTCTATTCAGCATTTTGTTGGAATAGACTCATACCATGTCCAAGGTATAAGCCCCGATGTTGTGGTGTTTGGCAAGAATATGATAGCATATTCCCCCACCTAAGGGTATATCCCTCAACTTATTTTACAACCAACACCCAAATAAACAATTATGGCAAACATGTGTCATGCATAACAGAATACCAATTATGCATTCCTAGACGATATCTCCCCACTTATGTTGCAACCAAACAACACATAAATAAACATCTATGACTAGCATACATGATGCATAAAGGAATTCCAACTATGCATTCCACCAAAGAAACATAAAAGCATACATATAATCAAGGTTCGCCATCTCAGTACCGGACCCCATACCGGTACCATCCCATAACAGTGTCAATACGTGGTTCGATATGGTATACCATACTGGTAAGGGGCAGTATGCCAAACCTTGCATATAATTCATTTTACCAATATATAGAGCCAAAAATCCATACATGTACATGTATACATATATATACACATAATACCCTCTCAAACTCCATTCTTTAATTTGCAAAAAATAACTTATGAACTAATCTAGTTAGTAGCAATTCATGAACATCAAAAATGGTCTCTGATTCAAAATAATAATAATAATAATAATAACAAATATCACCTTGAGAACAAAAAAGATAGGCATGATCTAATTTTGTTAACAAACATGCCAAATACTAGCCCTAGAATATAATCACGCGCTCCATAATAAATTATGGTTACTATGATCCAAATCAAGCACATCATTGTAAACAAGGATAGATGTGAAAAGAAGATAATGACCGATATGCTTTAATTGTACCCACCATAATATTACCATAAATATAAAGGATTCTATTACTTGTGCAAGCATGGGAACACCAAACAGCTTTATACCAAAAATAGGTCATTTAAATGTCTATGGGCTTGCTTTGTCTCACTTTAACCCCATCACAAACCAGCACATTTTTGGAGAAGGCAAAAACTTAAAGCAGAGATGACCTTGGCATAACCAAAGTTGAGTAAAGATGTCCAAGCATATACAAAAGGCATCACAATTTGCAAGAAAGTAGGGACTAGAACTGAATGACCAACTTAAGTGTCAAAAGGGTAAAGAACTATGATACTACAAGTACTTATGGAGCCCTGCTGATCCATAGGGAACAGGATGCATGTTAGTGTTACAATGTGACAAGGATGAGAATACATAATATAAACTTGAAGCAAGTTACTAAAACCATATTTGAAATACATCAGTTTGAAAGAGAAGGTAGACCCCAATAGGAATAAATGATAAATAAAGATTCATGAGGCAACTCCCAATTAGTTTGTACAAAGACTGGTTAGCAACAATTCAACAACTATTCTAAATAAGGGTTCATCAACTCATCCTCATTTAATTTGTATGAGGCATGATGGCTATGACTAAACAAATCAAAACTAACAAAAGAAGTATCATATTGTGATTGGATGGACTTAAAACCAAACCACAATCTCAAAACATAAGAAAGTAAAATCAATCAAGAAAAAGGACAGCATGAGTAACTCCACGAACTTGGATAATTAGCACGAAAATTACATAGAGAGGAAAACAAGAAGCGCTACTGGATAAGAGATTTATGTCCATAGCTTGGAATTCACGAAGAGGAATTTCCAAACAAGACAGCATAATTCATGGTAATGCATCATAAAGTGCACGTAGTAAGCCATCATCAATATTTGCAACAGTTCAAAACCTTACCATTTGGTATATCTTTTAGTGGAGTGCCACGACCCTACAAAAGAAATATTGAACAGAAAAGTGATTATTTCACTAACAACAATAAAGACGATGGAACCCACTAAAAAATATGAGGAAAAATTGAGCATGAAAGTCTGAACCTTTTCAACTAGGAATTCCTTATTTGGCTCTTTCTCAATAACTTCAACTAGCCTTTCCACAGTTTTTCTCTCACGCACAGGGCGATCAATAGAAGATGGTGTAGGAGTCCTAGACAATTCCTTTAACTTTGTACCTCTTTCTTTCTTCTCCTTCGCTTCCCTTTTAGTGCTGATCTTCTGAATGCTTTCCCTTTTACTCTTTAAACCTTCCACCTTATTGTAATCAACCTTCTTCTCCATATTCTCATTATCTTCTTTCACATCATCTGCTTCCTTCACCTTTAAATCCGCTCCTCCCTCTTCTTCTCCAACTTCTTTCACCCCGTCTACCCCGTCTCTTGCATCCTCCACATTCACCATTTTCACATCCTCGGTTTCTACTGTTTTCCGATCCTCAGCATCTACCATTTTCACATCTTCAGCTTCTCCCGTATTCACATCCTCAGTTTTCTTTTCGTCTTTTCCTTCTTCTTCATCTTCTACTTTTTTCATGCCATTTTCTTCGCTTTCCTTCTTTCCTTCCAAATCTTTCCTAGCCTCACCATCCTTATTCTGGTCTCCATCCTTGTTTTCATCTCCATTATTCTTTTCCTCACTGTTCTTTTCAGCAACAGCCTGCATACCCATATCCTCAGGCAGGGGGCCAGAACCATTGGCCATCTTAGCTGCTTCCACTTCAGATGCTGGCTCTGGTCCAGACATCCTGATTGCTGCCAAAGTTATAACGTCAACAGAGTAATTATCAGATCGGAGCTTCTAACTTATCAAGATTCTGATAACATAATGACTGAAATCATGCACAAGAGAAACTCATTAATGAACATAAACTGGAAAAAAAAAAAAAATCCACAATAACAACGAATATACCTTTTATAACACAAAATATGGGATCATCGATTGCAGAAGTTCATTAGCTATCAAACTGAAGCAAAGTCCGAATAGAAAAATAACTATTAAAATATATGGGACATCGTATTGGAGAAAGAAGGTATGTACAAGCAAATTGAATAACAAATCAACATGTTCAGGGAATGACAAATAGAATCACAAAGACCAAGGATGCGAAAAGGTAGGCTAACAAACCCTTATCAAAAAAAATTTGCATATTTTTTCAAGAAAGCAACTTTTATTAATCTAAAGACCAGGGAAACAGCATAGAAACCTTAAAACATGAAACAACGATAAAAGACATGTCCAAGGTTAGTGCAGGAACAAACGCACGGTTGAGTAAAGAGCATAAAGTTTAGCCCTTGAGACCGGAAAAACGGAGGAGGAAAGCTGCTGGACCGCCGGCAATCTGGGCCCCAGCACAAATGTTAAGAAATGCTTCAGATTAGAAAACCTACCCTAATCTTATAGAATCAGCGAAAAACTTTTAAAAGAATCCCTTAAAACATCAAATAACGTGATAAAAGCAGGAAAGCATCACCTTCGTGCCGAATTTTCGAAACCCTAGCTCGATAGAATGAGCTTTTCCCATGCAATCACCTCAAAAAACCAGAAAATTCTAAGAAATGCTCTATATCTCATTACAACGGAGTGAGTAGACACTTACAGAAGATTTCAGAGCAGTCGAATAGAAGATAATTGGCAGTAGATCTTCTCACCCCTCTCGCTCAAGAGAGCGAGAAAGCGAACGAAAGAGAACTTAATTTTTCCCTCCTCAAAGCACCCTCACACTTCTTCTCCGCCTTATTTATAATCCGGATTCCAAGCGGAAATCCATTAGGGTTTTATTGACGTGTCCGGTCTAAGTTTCACCGTCAAGCTGAGAGACGCACCACGTCCGATGCCTCGATTCAAAATCTGAGCGAGTTTATGTAGGGTTCATTTTGGGTGTCTTTGGTCATGCATTTTTTCTTTTCTTTTCTGATAAAAGAACTGCTTCCCGACCATACGGTTGGGATCTGCTGGTTGCTGATTGCTAAAAGTTTGTTGGTTCCTTGTGGTCACGCCACGTGCAATACTTTTAGGATGGCCACGAGGCGGTTCGGACAGTCTTGCCCACTTGCAACCGTTTGATTCTAACATCGTTGTGGTGGGGCAAGCTGTTGCCAAGTCATATGCATTTTTTTTTCCTCTTTCACCAAAGTTACAAGCATTTTTAATTTACCCAAAAATAGGTCAATGCACGTGCACGGTGAAAGATGATAGACATTTTTTTGAATACATAGGTACGTAAACATTGGTTCACGATCACAAATAAAATTGGCATGTTTGACTAAAAAAAAGAAAAGACAAAAAATTTATTTATTCTAATATATAACAAGAATTTGCAGAAGCAACAATGCATGGGAGGTTGTCTGCCATCCGTACGCAAACAAGTTGAAACTCTCTTGCTACTTTACCAGAATGCCCATAAACAACTCCATTACATTTTTACCAAAAATAAACAACTGCATCACATAGAAAATTCTGTTTACTTTATTACAAACCTGCACGAATAACACTCCCTTTCTATTTATATGTTTTTTTTTCTTTATTTCTCTTCTTCTATGTGAATTAAAGCAAGGCTCAATGGTGCAAGTAATATTGAAAAAGTTAATTGAGATTCGGGATCACAAAGGAATGCAGCTCAAATATTGAGCTCAATAACAAACTTATAGTTGGAGGGTCTGAGATGTCAGATCTATATCAGCCGAGGCCTCGAGACTCCCTTCCGATATAGCATGAGTATCCAATTTCTGCTCTGTCCAGGAGATATTGTCCGCTTTGACCTCATTTCTGACTGTCGAGCCGCATGATTTTATCCCATAAAAGACATCTCTCGAGGATACCAAAGGCTCCCACTACTATATAAGCAGGAGTGTACCCCCTTGACTCTAACTAAAATGGGACTAAATGTCCCCTCCCACAACAATAGCCCTCCCAGTCAAAGGGTACGAACTGCTGTTGATAGGAGTAGATCGACTCCCAAATCGGCTCTCAACGAAAGCACTAACTAACGTGGGACACCAGATCCATATCGGCTGAGGCCTCGGGGCTTCCTTTCGATATAGCATGAGTATCCAATCTCTGCCCCACCCAAGAAGTATTGTCCGCTTTGATCCCGATTTTGACTGTCAAGCCATATGACTTTGCCCCATAAAAAGCACCTCCTAAGGGTACCAAAGATCTCCAGTACTATATAAACAGGAGTATCTCCTTGACTCTAACCAATGTGGGACTAAATGTCCCCTCCCACAACAGGGTCCATCTAAGCCTTCCACAAGTCTAGATGGAAAAATAAAAGAAAGGATATCAGGATAATTTTCTTCTCCTTTTCTAATATCTTTATACTCCATCGCCTAGTCCATTATCGACTCCATTCCTAACCCTTACCAGTTCCATCCTGGCAATCATGAAGAGAACTAGAACAATTGATTAGTTCTATCTTCTTTGTCTTTATTTTTGAACCTTTTGAAAGAATATTAACCATCTCTCAATTATCTCTCTATATATTCAAAAACATTGCTATAAATAGGAAAAAGAATAGAAGCAAGAGACATCAACAAGGGGGAGGGAGAAAAGAGGGGAAAAGAAGATTGAAATGTCATGCCTAAAAAGTCTCCAATTTAGTTGGAATCATGAGCATTGGTTCCGAATTTGGATCAAATAGTAGTAGTTTGCTAATTCGGATAAGAGACATGATTGAAAGTAAAAAGGGATATGACTAGAACTCACAAAGGTTACAACGAAAGTAGGAAGGTCAGGAACAAAGGTAGAAATCAGAATGGAGCCGATGATGGATGAGGCAGTGGAGTCACTATTTTCACTAGAGTGCAAAAAGAAGAGAGGAGGAGAAGGGACTTTACTGGATATTCCGATTTTCCTTGATCATTTGGACATGTGGATGGCTTAAATGGGCCCTTCAAATTGATATTATTAACATGCTCAAAACTTGAGTAGAACTCTTATACATAGTTTTCTATCTTTTTCTTGCATAGAATGGACCCACAAATGAAGAACTTTGAAAATCTATCTATGTTAACTCCTTGAAGTTCCCATGCATGAGATATTGTCGTTGTCAACATCTCTTCATAATTATATGTTTATTTACTTCTCTCTTTTCTATATGATAATGGGACCAACAATTAGAACTTACTGAAGAAATTAATTAGGACTTGGAAATATGAACGCCTCACCACATTTGATCTATTCCCACAGTTATTATTGTGACATATGCGAAAATCATCACCACAAATATTTTATTAATACATTTATCCATATACATTACTGTAGACATGATTTTGCAATTTCTAGCATAACATTGTTTACCAAACATTGTAATATTATACTTTTTATTACATTTACAAATATAGCAATATGCCTACTCTAGTAAATATAATAATAAATTTATTTAAAATAATAAAAAGAAAAAAAATATCAACAGTGTTACTCCTACATTCATCTAATTCTTTTAAGAAAAATGGCTATCCAATTTTTTACGAAAAAATAATCTAGAATTTTCAAAAACAATTATTTTCTTTCTCACTATATTTTTTTCTTATAAGCCCGACATTCGCATCATGCCACCCAAGATCTGGACTCCTCTACTTCTTTTCGCACCACATTGGTGCCACTTGTTCATCACCGTATTGGGAATAGTGTCCCAAAGCCAATCGTCAGCCTGTTGACGGTTGTGCTCCTTTTTGTATTAGTACATGAATTATAAATAAATAAAAGTTATTTTGGTATTTTTCATCACAAATGTTTCATCTTCTAATGAACTCCTGTGTTATGGTGAAGTCCTTAGGACTATTTAGACTCGACAAAGGAGGATTTGTCGCTTAGTCCTTAAACATGTTCGCGACCAAATGATACGTTGTTACCAAGGACGACAACGTTTATCGAGCATAGGTCGTTGTGTGCCATATGGATTGGTTGTCCTCATAACCAAAGAGTGTGGAGACACTGGTATGGCATACAGGTGAGATGTAATGGTACATCTGCACGGAATGTGACCAACTCCGGAGCTATTTCTGCTGTCAAGATTTGCTCCGATGGGATATGGGTATAAATGTCCCTCCGACCTGAGACCGCCACGGTGACTTGCAAGCAACTCACTGCACTTAGGCACTGGACTACCTGAATTTCTAATTCAGTGACGGAAGGTTGCTGGGTGTAGTCAAGTACTTGACTTGTCGGTGCGTGTGTCAAGATGGGATTGACCACTCCAGTTTAGGAGCTGTGTACAGTCGTGTTTCAATTTAGCAAAACCTTGGCCAGGATAGTCCTAGTGAGGAGTCACAGGACTAATTGAGTTGAGCACGATTCGGATGATATCATCAGGGTTGACAGTTTAACCCTGAGTCGTCCTAAACACAGGGGTCAAAAGGGATGAATTATACGGTAACCATATTCACGTAGGTTCTGAATGTTGCGATTGCGATTATTCGACCTATCCGATCGTCGAGTACCATTGCTAGATGGTCACTTCGATTAGTACAGGAATTGGTTCCTGTGCTACCGGCTTAGGTTCGAACCTGCAGGGTCACACACATTAGAAGTTCCTTTCTGATCTGATGGCTGATTATGAGTCTTATCTATCTGGGACTCTATGATTGAGAATTAGGATTCTCTGATCATGAGTTTCACACATTTTGGGTACCGAGGTCAAAATTTTGAATTTCAAATATTGAATTTGAAATTTGAACTCTTTGATCAGGGTTTCATATCGATGGTCTCTGATGCCTGATTGTCCATCGGATTTGGACTCAATATTTATGAGAAGTTTAATTAGTGATTTAATCACTAATTAACTCAATTTGATTGAGTAATTATTTTTAGATCAAGTTCAATTGAATTGGATTCAGTTTGGATTGACCCGATTAGGTTAAATGTTGACCTAATCGCTAAGGTGGTTTAGTCCCTGATTTGATCAGGGGTTAGGTTTAGTTAATTTCTGATTTGATTAAGATTTTATTGAGCCTAATTAAGCCTAATTATGTTGAGTTTAATCTGATCTAATTATGCTTAACCTATTTTAAACTAGGTTGGCTCAATTTGAATCAAACCACCTTGTTTTAAATTCCCTGCGACACCCAACTTCCTTGCACCCATTTGAATTCACGAGAAGAAACTTCTCGTGAAATTTTTCTCATGCAAAACCCTTCCCCACGCCCTCATTTGTGCACCATATGGATGGATAAAATAATTAGTTAGCCATTCAAATTCAAAGCATGTTTGAATTTGAATGGATAACTTATCACTTGCCCTTTCATCCTTATCCATTTTGTGCGTCACATTACTTACACGAGAAAAGGTTTCTCATGAAACATTTTCCACGCACAAAGAGCCACGCCCCTTCTCTTCTCACGCCCAAAAGGATAGGGATAAGTTGGTTTTCGTTTGAATTCAAATGTGTAACCTCTTGTCTTTATCCTCTCACGCGGATAAGACACGTTCGACGTTGTTTTAAAAAGAGGAGAAAGGTAGGACGTGCGTAGAAATTTTAAGAGAGAAACTTTGGGGCGTGAGGAAGGCTTCTGCGCAAGGTGAAGGTCCAAAACCTTCCGAGAGAAAAAGAAAAAAAGGAGAGAAAATTGGGCGCAGGATTTTTTGGTGTGTACCCTAGGGTTTCTACCTAGGGTTTGGGAAGTGAGATTGGTGTGCCACGAGTGTCGTGAGTCCACCAAATTTTAGGGAGAGATCTATCAGCCTCTCAAGCAACTGTGCAAATGATCCAGAGCATCCGAGAAGTCGGCACACATCGATCGAAGGAGTTCGATCAACATCTGCCATCAAAAGGGTAAAATCACGAACTAGCATTCGTGAGGAGCTGATCAGACGGGAGCATCGTGTGGATGATCCATAGAGGTCAGACATTTGTGTGGCTATAACATGACAATCAGAGCCCCCCGACGGTGATCAAATTATGGTGATCGACTACCCGCAAAAAGGTGATGTGTTCTGAACACAGTACTGTAAAACGTTTACTGATTCAAATTTGAATTTCAAATTTAAATGCATGCTATTGTATCATATTTAGATCATAGTATAGGGTTAATTAGTATTAATTAATGAGATTAATTAATAATTCTGCTGTAAAATAATAATTTTGAAAAAGTTTTAAAATTACCATTTTGCCCCTGCACTAAATTTTCGCTTAAAACACCGCTCACCACCATAGAACTAGCCGATCGGGATCAAACTACGGCAGCTAAGCTTCATCCTCTCTCTTTCAACTGATTGTCCCTTTTTTTCTTTGTGTTATATTGGTGATTGATAGATAGCCCTAGGTTTTATCAAACCATAATTCAAATAATCCAGAATAATGTTAAGAATCAGCAACTTCTAGGATCATGCTGAGTGCGAACCACTGCATGAGATAAGTTGGGGGATGAGAGATGGACACGAAATAGGCCAAGAGGCCGAGGATGAGGTGACATAAAGTGGAGGTGGATTTGTCTAGCAAAGTGGGAGGCTAGTTATGCTTGGAGAGAATGATCTCGAGAGAGGCATAAGAGGAGGCAAGGACTTAAGGCAAAGTATCTCTGGCTAGGGAGGCTAAGGCGAGGAGGTGGTAAGAGATGGAGGTGGAGGCCAGTGAAAGTATAGGAAGCCAGTGTCTTACCACCAGAAAAAAATATTAAGTGGGAAGCATAAGGCAGCGAGGACCTAATACAAGGTTCTTTGGCAAAGTTGGACAAGGCAATGAGCAAAAGGCCAATGAGGGATGGATGCGGAGGAGAACAGCAAAGGTAGAGGAAGAGCTTGTGCTCGAATAGGAAGATATTGAGGGGTGAGTGGGAGGTAGTGGTGGCCTGAGGTAAAAAACTTTTTCAATAAGATTAATGGGGGAGGAGATGAGAGTGCAGGCCTTGTGGCAGTGCCCGAACAATGGCCATTGGAGTGGAGGAAAAACAGCATCAAGACTTCGAAGGTTTTAGTAGAATTAAGGGCTCGAATTAATTATGATGGATATTTGTGGGATATCCCAAATAAAGATTGTAGGGTCTCCAGTATATAGATCATAATAATAATAATAACAAAAGTCAGATAGGAATAATTCACTCTTTAATTGATATTCTTTCTAGAAAAAAATATTAAAATATGATTTAGAGGAAATCTAGAAGACATTTGATGATTTAGATCATCATAATGGTAATGATAATTGAAAGAAACATTGATAATATTCTATTTGGATAAATTAAATTTAGATAATTGTTTTAGGTTATAACCCCTTTACAGAGATATAATTAGGGGTGGCAATCGGGTTGGATCAATTTAGATACAGATCGGGTCAGAAAATCTTAAATCTGAATCCTACTTATTTATTAAATAGGTTGGAATTTATAATCTAAACTTGACATATTTAATAAATAGATAATCCGATCTAACCTGTTTAATCTGTTTATTAAATAGATAACCTATTAACCCAATCTGATCCAACTTGTTTTACCTGTTTAATAAATGGATGACTTATTAATCCAATCTAACCCAATTTATTTAATCAATTTAAATGATTTCCAACCAATAAATATTTTATTAAAAATATAACCAATCACTTCTAATCGGAATTGTGGATACCACCCATCCACTGCACCAAACCTGCAGGATTATCCTCTTTGATCAATTAGTACATCAAATCCAACAAACTTTCATCTCCCACTGAATCAACTACCTAATCATGAAAAAAAAAAAAGAAAGAAAAAGGACGAACTCGTCCCCTACCAACTATCACATAAAAAGATGACCACTAGCATGATGATTAACATTGACAACACCCGGTTTAAATAGCATCCAAGCATTAAATCTAATCAAGATCTCTTGAACAAGTTGAAGGAAAATTGACAGATCAAAGCATGCATTTTAAAATTTTGCACAGTGGAAGATAATAAATTAAATATTTTAATCTCTTACACATACTTTAAATTAGATCTAAACTGTCTATTAAGGATCTATGACATAAAATTTGCATACAAAAATTTGATATAAAAAAAAAATTACATCGATCACATCGATGCCCTAGATCAGATCTAACCGTTAAATCTAATCGAATGAGTTCAAAACTCATTATCTTTGCATGGATCGATGATCGCCGCTGTTGATAGGCATAGTATGAGATTTTTTCTAATATCAAACAACTATACAGCTCATCCAGTCTCTACAGGTCGTCCACTCGAAGTCCTGATCAAATTATCTTTTTTGAAAGTACTAGTTCACGTCGAAAGCTTTGGATGGCTGATTTAAGCTCTTTCTTTGAATCACCCTGACTCTTTCAGACTAAAAGATGGAGCTACATGAGGAGGTCATGGTGTGGGAGATTGGAACAAGACTCTCTTGTATTTCTTTTCTCACAAAAATCTAGAGCTGAAACCCTAAAATCCACCCTAGACCTCATGCCAAAAGAGAAAGATCTCTTCCTCTGTTTCTCACGCACAGAAGCCCGCCCCCACTCTGATTTTTCATGCCCCAACTCAGATGTTTCTCATAAAAATTTCAATCCTTTTTGTTGCATAAAATTTCATCCCTTCTTAAGGAGGCGTCCCATGAAAGATAAGGATAAGATGAGGTGGTTTGGTTCAAATTCAAACGATGGTTTATTCTTATCATCTATTCAAATCAAATTTAAATCAAACTTGAACCAAACTTTATCTTTATCTATGGAGCTCAAAAAGTGGGCCACAAACATCTAAATGGCATGAAAAAATTCATGAAAGAACCAATTTCATGTGTGAGAAGAGTGGTCGGCATTTAGGGAAGAGTCCAACTTGATTTGGACTCCAAGTTCAAATCCAAATTCAAACCATTTGAACTTAGATTTTAAACCAACCAAATCTTAATTCAAAGGGGATCAGAAAGTGGGCGACATTCACTTTTGGGCATGAGAAAAAATTTATGTAAGAACATTTCTTGCATAGAGAAAAGAAGAGTGCAGTGATGAGGTGGCGCATGGACTTGGTTCAAACTAATTCAAACTTGAATTTTATCCGATTAGGTTCTTAACCAAACTAAATTATGCTAGACCCAATTAGACTATTGAACCTAATCCAATTAGATAACAAATAATCTAATTAAATCTTAATTAAATCAAAAAATAATCGAGTTCAAATCTCGATCAAATCAAAAAATCGAACATCCTTACAATTAGGTCATCTTATAATCTAATCAGCTCAAATCAAATTGAATCTAATTCAATTAGATTTGATCCAAATCTTAATGCTCAATCCAACTGAGCTAATTAGCAATCTAATCACTAATCAATCCTCTTATAATTCATCAACAATTATTGAATTAACTTATTGTAACTTTTGCATAAGGTTAATCATTAATCGAATTAACGATTATACCCTAAAATGATTCTCAATCGTCGATCAGCCACAATGATCAGTCAAAGATATCTTTTGAGTGTAACTCTATAGGTTCGAACCTAAGTCAGTAGCACAAAAATAATCTATTTATACCAATCAAAGTGACCATCTAGCAATGATATCCAATGTTTGGATAGATCGAAAGTTTGCAAAGCAATATTCAAGAAACCTATGGGCATATGGTTACCATATAATTCATCTTTTGATCCAAATACTCAAGGTGACCTAGGATTTAACTATCAACCTGAAAAGATCATCCACATTATATTTCAACTTTTCAAATCCATCATATGGATTATCCCGATCGAGATTTTGCTGAATTGAAATACACTGATGCATTAACTCCTATTTATTCAGAGGGATCAATTCTATCTTGGCTCACACCACTGACTTTGTAAGTACTTGACTGTATCTAGAAATCTTTCATTACTGAATTAAAAAATTCAGATAGTCCAACATCAAAGCACAATGAGTTGCTTGAAGTTACCATAGTGATCTCAGATCGGATGAACACTTATACCATATCCTTCACGAGCTACTCTTGACAATAGAGTACTCAGCAGTTGATCACATTTAGTGAGATATACCCTTACATCTCACTTGCATGCTATGCTAGTGTCTTCACACTCCTTGATTAAGAGGACAACCAATACACATGGCACACAACGATCTGTACTTAATATAGCTATCGTCCTAATAATAGCATATCATTCGATCATGAACTAGAATTTAAGGACTAAATGATATATCCTCCTATATGGTTCAAATAGTCCTAAACACTTCATCATAAAATAGAAGTTCAAATAAGAATACACAGAATGATGAAAAAATTAATAATATTTATTATTTTAATAATTCATATATAATTATAATAATTAGTTCAACCGTCAACAGACTGACGATTGGCTTTGAAACACAATTTTGAATAACTCCACTTAGACTAAAGCCAATCAGTACAGTATCGTATACCCATCTTTGATTTATAATCTTCGAACTCCTTGACATCGAGGGCTTTAGTAAATGGATTGGCTAGATTCTCTTTTTCATCAATCTTTTGAAGCTCGACCGTCATCTCGATCCATGTCTTCTAGATCAGGTGGTAGCGATGCAGAATGTGCTTAGTGCACTGACCTCAGTTTCTCGCTTGACAATGGCGCCAGTGTTGTCCCAGTACAACAAGACAGGGCCATCAGGGAGGTGCCACTCTGAGCTCGTCGATGAACTTTCATAACCACACAACTTCTTTCACAACATCGGATGTCGTGATATATTCCATCTTGGTAAGTAGAGTCGGTCATGAT